>NC_069507.1:180326440-180626440 GCF_027579735.1 Bombina bombina
GTCTGCGCCAAGAATGACGCAATAAAATGAAGCATTTTCAGCCCCCACGAGCCTAACAGCCCACAGGAAAAAAGTCAAATTTTAAGGTAAGAAAAAAATGATTTATTCGTATGCATTATCCCAAATATGAAACTGACTGTCTGAAATAAGGAACGTTGAACATCCTGAATCAAGGCAAATAAATGTTTAAACACATATATTTAGAACTTTATATAAAAGTGCCCAACCATAGCTTAGAGTGTCACAGAAAATAAGACTTACTTACCCCAGGACACTCATCTACATGTTGTAGAAAGCCAAACCAGTACTGAAACGAGAATCAGTAGAGGTAATGGTATATATAAGAGTATATAGTCGATCTGAAAAGGGAGGTAAGAGATGAATCTCTACGACCGATAACAGAGAACCTATGAAATAGACCCCGTAGAAGGAGATCATTGAATTCAAATAGACAATACTCTCTTCACATCCCTCTGACATTCACTGCACGCTGACAGGAAAACTGGGCTCCAACCTGCTGCGGAGCGCATATCAACGAAGAATCTAGCACAAACTTACTTCACCACCTCCACAGGAGGCAAAGTTTGTAAAACTGATTTGTGGGTGTGGTGAGGGGTGTATTTATAGGCATTTTGAGGTTTGGGAAACTTTGCCCCTCCTGGTAGGAATGTATATCCTATACGTCACTAGCTCATGGACTCTTGCTAATTACATGAAAGAAATAGGATACGCAATTGACGTAAGTGGATTTGCGGTATTTTCGAGTCTGGCCGAAAAAGTGAGCGGTACACCTGTACCTGCAAGGCTCGTAATACCAGCGGGCGTTAAAAAGCAACGTTGGGACCTCTCAACGCTGCTTTTTTAAGCCAAACGCAAGACTCGTAATCTAGCAGAGTGTTTGTGTATGTGAGTATAAAACTATATTAATTGTGAGGAGGGGCGGAAGTCTTGGTGAGCTCCCACACTTTTTTTGTACGACTTGACCCCTGGGACAGAGCAATAACCAATGGGGAAGCTGAACTGGACACTGGAGAGATAAAGGACCAAGCAGAAGGCCAGAAGGTGACCAGTAGTCAGCAGTTCTCTTTCTTTGCGCAAAGAAAGAGAAAAGAAAAACAATAAGAGCAAAGTTCCCAAAAGAGACAATCCAGGATAAATGTTAAAATCCAAAAGAATGTTGAAGCAAAAAACTTGTTTGAAGATAAACTGGAATCTACTTGGAGATAATTTTGAAGACAAAATAGGAATATGTTGGAGATGAGTAGAAGGAGCCGTCCTCTGGAATATGATTCTTACTGGAGATTCAATAGATTTTATTGAAGAAATAGTATTTGTCATCAGATGGTGCTGAAAAATAAACAAGAATGGTTACAACAGTTAAAAGGACATGAAACACTTTTTGAGATATTAATATAAAATGTTTAATTGAAGGTAGTTAAACAACTGTGCAATATAATTGTATTATTTATTTTGTTCCCATTTTCTGTAATTTAATTATGGATATTGTGGGCTTCCCAAATTCCTGTTAAAAGGGGAAGTGCAAACACAGCTGTAATCCACATAGTCATTGGTTGCACAATATAGTAAGCCATTTATAACTGATACTATTTGACCTTAGCAGAAAAGAAACCTAAGTTTCAATATGGCAGTGCCCACTATGTTGTAGATATTAGAATGTTACCCTTATTTTTTTCAATAAAAGTCAAACAATGGAAGAAGGGGCACAGCAGTGACTCAAACCCTGAGGCCCGACAGCACTGTGTGGCAGCGAGGAGCCGATTCTTCATATTATGTATGTTTTTACATATATATATATATATATATATATATATATATATATATATATATATATATATATATATATATATATATATATATATGATACTGTTTAGTTTGACATTTATGTTATGTATTGTATCAATGGATCGCAATTGAGATTCACACCCCCTTTTTTTGTTTATGTACTCTGATTGGTTGGTGCTGTATTTAAATAGTAAAAACAAGCATGGCTTGTTATGCCTGATGAAACAGCTTTGTGCCGAGAAACGCATTGCATACTTTTCGGAGCATTTTCATGCCCCCTTTTTATATACTGCTTTGTTTTTAATTTGCACTTTTAAAAAAATAAATAAGGGATTTTACAAGCAGTTTTCAAGCCTTTTCAATACAGCAGAGTACCTCTTGATGCTTTGAAGGAACCCTTGGGCAGTTCTGGCTACCAAGAATAGGTGAGCTGATACCCCTGAATATATCAGCTTACAACTACCAGCACATAAGGGTGCTCTTACGAAATGTGGGTAACCCTTTGTTATGCGCATTATCTCTTTTCTTATTGCAACTGATTGATATGCATCAACCTAGCAAAGTGGTTCCCAATAAATTGTTATGTCTTGTGACCTTACCGTTAAATGGAGGGTGATGCCACTTGCCTGGACAACCATCTTTGAATTGTGACATCACATATGCTTTGGACCTCCTTTGGACAACAAGAGGAGACCAGTCTCTAAAATGTGTGCAACACATAAAGATTATACCTTAACAGCATTGTTTGTCACTAATGTTCCAGACATCTCCATTACAGATCCTGCACAATGGATCCGCAATCCCTTGGCTATAGAAGCTGGTGACTCTGTATATGTGTTTAGAATTGGGCTCCGAGGAGGTCCTGTTGCAGCAAACCCAGAACACACTAAATTCCTCAGCTAGGCCACTAGCATGATACTCTGATAATGTCACATGCAGGATTTTCTTCACTATTTTTCACAGTGTGATTACCCATCTTCACATTTAATTAATCTTTAGTCTGTATTTGTTTTATGCTCACATGATTATTGTTAAACTTTAAAGGGCCATAATACCCAAATGTTTAAACACTTGAAAGTGATGCAGCATAGCTGTAAAAAGCTGACTAGAAAATATCACCTGAACATCTCTATGTAAAAAAGAAAGAAATGTTACCTTAAAAGTTTCTCAGTAGCCACATCCTATTGTAAAGGACTTCTAAGCAGCAAATCAGTATGTCTGTCCCGGGACAGCGGAAGGAGCGAGCTTACGTGCACACTCATCTTATTTCCCTATTCAGTGTAAGGAAGTTTACAATGAAATCTCATGAGAGTTAAGTGAAATCTCATGAGATCACAGTAAAAGAGTTCATGGCCTCAGCACTGCTGATCCTGATTGGCTGCTGTTTATTTCTTTTTCTTTTTTTCCTGCAGCTGAGCAGCAGCTGAGTATAACTTTATATACAGAACTTACTCTGGTGAGCTGAGGAAATTGTGAGGTAAAATATCTTCCTTTTTTACATAGAGATGCTGAGGTGATATTTTCCTGTCAGCTTTATACAGTTATACTGCATCAGTTTCAAGTGATTTAGCATATGAGTAGTATATCCCTTTAAGTTGATATATTGAACAGGTTGCTTTATATTTTAGGCTATGCTACTATTACATTCAGCACCTATGCTTGTTATAACTGAATGTATGGGCACGTGTTTTGTATATTTTCTTAACATAATACCATTTATTTTTGTAACTCAGCCTCCTTAACAAGTTGGTAAAGGTGTGTTTTGGTGTGTGGGGGGGGGGTTCTCCCTTCTTTTGCCCCATGGTCAGCAGATGGGTATAAACATTATTATTAACTTCTTTTTCCGTCACATACCATTCCATGAATAATTTCTTATAGCATTTAAACTATAGGTCCCATTTTGTTTAAGAGTTCTATATCATGTTACATTCATATATTTTAGTTGTTAACCAACAGATTTTCACCTGCTTCTGTCCTGCGGGTATTTGCATTGCACAAAATGAAGAAAAAGAGACCAGGTCCTCTTGCAAATTAACAGTTTATTCTGCGGTACAGATGCAGATTACAGGTACATTCCCAACGAGCTAACGCGTTTTGCGCATGAGCACATGCGCTTCATCAGGTATATACATTGAATAATTTTGATAAATGAAGGCACTCGTTATTTTTAGTAGTTACCTGTCTTCTTGCTAGCTGTTTTCTGTTTCCTTAATAAATTCCATTACATTGTATAACAATATATAAAGATAATGAAGTAAAGATATAGATATCATATTATGTTCTACCCTTATGCTTAGTACAGTGCTCCTTAAAGGGACATAAAACCCAAATTGTTTATTTCATGATTCAGATAGATACTTTCCAATTTGTTCTATTAACTAATTTGTTTTGTTCTCTTGGTATCTTTTATTGAAAAGGATACCTAGATATGCTCAGGAGCTGCTGATTGTTAGCTGCACATATATCCTTCATGTTATTAGCTCACCTCAGTGCATTAACTTGCCCCCAGTAGTGAATTGCTGCTTCTTTAATAAGAATAAAAAGAGAATGAAGCAAATTAGACAAAGTTGTTTGGGGTTTTATGCTCCTGGTAGCTCTTAACCTAGCTTGATTTAATGTTAGACCAGTGGTAGCTTACACATTTTTTTACACATATTTTTCTTTTTCTGAACCAATTGTTACACCAAACATATAACTCATCATTATATGCTGATAGAAGGTTCCTAAAATGACCACATAAATATAAAACCCCTTTGTTATTTATATTTCTTCTTTTTCAGAGGTTCAAGAGTAGCCTCTTTTGTTGTTAATTGGGAAAAAATGGAGACTGTGGTATAATTTGAAATATGTTATCTTACAGATATTTTGCATAATTCTGCTGCTGAATTCTGACTTACTTATCTGTAAATTGTTTTTTGTTATGTCCTCAATAAAAAAAATATACAATGTAAAAATAAAAGGTTAAAATACCTAATTTAAATGCATAAATAATTATGTAAAATATTGTAAAATATATATATTAAAAAAATAACATTAATATAACATTCAAAATGAACTGAAAATAAATAATGAAAAATAAGTAAATATTGCCACCTAGTGAAAAAATAAAAGATTGCTGCTGAAACAGACTTGCTGAAAAATGTAGTTAAAGAGACAGTAAACCCCTTGATATTTTAATATTAAGCAAGGTCTAGATTACAAGTGGAGAGCTAAATATCACTTTCGGGAAAGCAATATTTGCGCTCCACTGAGTAATACCAGCATTCACTAATGTACTCTGGTATTACAAGTTGTCAGCAATGCGAACATGAGCTCGCGTTCACATTGCTGGGAAGCATTGTGCTCATGGGAGCGCGCTTCCATAGGCTCCAATTGAGCCTCGTTCAGATGCCGTCAGAGACAAGGGGTAAGTAGCGAAGGGGGTAAGTAGCACATCAATGGCAACAAATATAATGTATATACACATATTAAAACATAAATATATATGTATATAAGCATATACATATATATTTACAGGTTAGACACAGTTCCCATAGACCGCAATGTAAAGGTACTTTTTTCAGTGCTGTTTTTTATCTATCACCCCACTTCCGCCAACTTTACCCCCAAATTACTGCCTAGCTTTTAATAAAATACACTACACTGTATTTTGGGGTGATTTGGAGCACATTTATAAAATTAACCAGAGATCTGATCTTTTAATAACTGGTTAATTTGCCCATTTCCGGGCGCGTAATAATTTAGCGCTCCACTTGTAATCTACCCCTAAATGTTTGTTCTGTATAGTAAAACAATTTTGCATCATGCTATCATTATTTATTTTGCCCTCTTTCCATGTAATTTAACTCTGTAAATTGTGGCTTCTTTAAATCTCAGACCTGAAAAAGCACTCGGCAGACTTTTCACAGTGGGCCTGATGATCAAAAGCTCTCCACTTAGGTGGTGGAATGATCTAAAATGATTCTCCAGTACTGTGAGATCCCTAGTGAAATTTTTAAAAGGCAGATTTTGCTGTACTGCTTCTAGGGGCGTTCACCTCTTTTCTGTATGTAGGGTTTTCACCTTCGCCATGTGTTCCCTTGGCACTTATGAGTTACACATGCTGCAGGGTAAGCAGGGAGGAACATGTACTGAGCTTCTGGACTTCACATAAATAGTGCAGCTGAACAGCACAATACGCGTTCCTTCCTGCACACCCTAAAGAATGTGTAACTCATAAGTGTCCAGGAAAACATGGCCAAAGTGGCAACCCTATCTGTATGTGAAGGAGAGCAAGCCAGATGCAATATAGCACTACATGCCATGAGAGTTCTGCTGCATTTACACTTTGTGCTTTGTATTCTATATTACTTTACATCTCAGATTAAATTTTATTACATTTAAACTTTGCAATTTCTATTTTGTGTTTTATTTTGTATACAGCATTACATTTAGTATTGTGATTTATAATTTTTGGTTATTTTTTTACAGTTTCTGTGTAACATTAAAAAATTAGGACCATGCTTTGTATATTTATGTATTTAAAAAAAATTACAATGCACTTTGCATTTCTTCTATTTAAAATAAAACTGAAAAACTGTCAGCTTCAGTTTCCCAGAAATCTTCATTATTTTCTATGGGCCAAATAATCAAACATTCTCTAGTTTATAAAGAAATTATATTGTAGACTTCACAGAGGCTGAACTCACTGAAAGGTAGTCCCAGAGACATGAGAGATGCCTTCCATAGAAAGTAATGAAGCTCTCTAAAAAATCTCACATAGGAGATGGAGGGTAACTGTAGAACACATGGGGCTGATATAAAGATTCAGTTTGCATCAATTACAAATTAAACTGAAATGTTTTCATTACAATTTAACTTGCTTTTACTTATAGTTTAGTAAATATTACATTTCTGTTAGTTAAAATAAGTGTATTGTAAATTTTGAGCAAACTTCACCTGCATACAAACGGCAAAATAAATCCGTGAGACCAGCGTGTTTAAAATGCTTTCATCATTTCATAAGAATTATGAGAGAGCATCAGACATACTCTGTGAACTTCCCTGTTCCTCCCCCTTTCTGACACTGTCAGTTTTAGTTCACAATGGAGAAAATACAATGAGCAAAGTATGGACTAACACAGAAATTTTTAAAATCTAATCAGAATTTGTAAAATCACTGCTGATCTAAACCTAAATGTAATAAAATATGAAATAGAAAGTGTAAAGCTTAAATGTAATAATACTGAAAGGAACCAATCTGAAGTGTAAAGTAATATAAAATAAAATGCACAAAGTGTAAGTGTAACAAAACTCTCATATCAAAGCTTGAGAAAGGGGCAAGAGACCTGAAACATTGCTGTAGCTTTAATAAAGCTTTAATAAAGGTTGTTCCTACCTTATGGTGTGCTTGTGGATCTATGAGAGGGATTCTGGATGTGTAAGCACACTCACCTTTTTCATGTCTGAATTTCAGCTTATTTGCACAATGCTGGAGTGCTGATCTGAACTGTGTTTTCTACTAAAACTCTCATATCATGCAGTGCTAAATTGCACTGGGTTTGTCTCTCCTTTATTTACAGAAATAAGAGAGATCTTGCAGTGCTGGTGAGTTCCACCCTTTTTCTTTTGAGCACTCAGTAAATTCAGCCCCATATTTACAGCATGTGATTGAATCATCTGGAAACAAAGGAATAGTAGAAATTTTCCAATATATTATCTGTCATTTATAACAGTGATTTATTTAGACTTCTGTGAGGACCTACGTCAGAATAATCTCTACAGATGACGACAAATTTAGCTATGAGATCCACAACTGGTCTACTCAAAAGTGACAATGGGGCATATTTATCAAGCTCTGTATGGAGCTTGATGCCCCGTGTTTCCGGCGATCCTTTAGTCTAAAGACCGCTGCTCCATAACCTGTCCGCCTGCTCTGAGGCGACGGACAGAAATCAACACGATCAAATACAATCAGGTTGATTGACACTCCCTGCTAGCAGCCAATTGGCCACAAATCTGCAGGGGGCGGTATTGCACCAGCAGTTCACAAGAACTGCTGGTGCAATGATAAATGCAGAGAGCGTATGCTGTCGGCATTTATCGATGTGCAGCAGACATGATCCGCTATATCGGATCATGTCCGCTCACACCATCATAAATGGGCCCCTATATATTGTTTGTTTCCTCTAAGAATCTAATTTTTAATAAGATTATCCACTTGCTGCTTCTGGATACAAGAAAGTAGTATGGACAGTGAGTCAGCAGTAGTAGATACAGCCACAGGTAGGACAAACCAGGCAACATGGCAGACAGGATATACAAGAGATAGGTCAAGTTAAGGCACAGGCTCTTAAACTATCTGGCAGCATGGTACAAGAGGATAATCCAAAAGCGTAATCAAAGTTCAGGTAGAGGTTCATAATGTTCTGACAGTGAGGTACAAGGGATAATCCAAAGAGTAGCTGAGAATCACGCAAAAGGTCTGATATTCAGGATATCATGCAACTTAGTGTGCACCTATTAGAATACTACAACAATCGGGTAATAAACTACATGGAAAGCCAGACGAGATAGACACAGCCGTGTTGGAAACACCAAGCAAATGGAACAGCCCAATGACAAAAATGGATGCCAACACACAACAGAGTAGAAAAATGATGATGATGTAAATAAACCCAGCATCAAATTATCCTATGATACCCGCCAACCAAACAGCATAATAAGAACATTGACATAGATGTTTGTTTTTTTCAGGGTTTTTGAAAATCTTAGTGACAAGCCAAAAGCTCTCGATTGCATAAAATGTGATGGAAAATGTGCTTCCTTGTGATTTCATGAGATTTAAATCCAACACATATCTCTTCCGTAGCTTGTAAGTTTTAATTCAACAACACAGGTATATCTTGAGATTCATATTTCCAGGATGCACCATGCCCAGTAGGATCACATCACCCAAGGAATGATTGTTGATATCAAATAGATTGTGACCAGGGCTTTTCTTGACGTCCAAAATGCATACCCTTGAGGTACCCTAAAAAGCAGTTCCTTGCTCAAGATTGGACACAATACAGTAATATACTGTAATTCAATTGTGCGTATCTTCAGTTATTTAGCACTGCAATAAATATAAATGTTTAAAAGAAAATGTGCAGCTTAATTTATGACTGCATGGTATATAGCTGCTGCTCAACAATACACTTTAAAAGACCCACATACAAAATTAATGTTTTAACATCATTGGAATTATAATTTTAATAGCAAAATATACATTGTTTTGTTGTCCTGGGACATACACTTTTAAAAGCCACTTCTATCTTCTGCTGAGGCCATTTAAGGACACATATACATGAGATACTACAGTGATCAAACACTCACTGTGCAGAATGTAGTAGGCTATTCACTTCCAATTCTCACAGGAATTTACAAAATGTTAAATTTTATGAAAATATATAATTAAAGTATACCACAATTGTTTGTGGGGGGATTTTGGTGTTTTATGTCCTTAAAAAAAATAATAATAAAAAAAAACAAACAGTGTTATCTTGTGTAAGAGTTCTTCTATTGAACACATTCAAAAACATCTCATGGAACTGAGCACCACATAGTGGACATCTTAACTAACTGCAAAATATTTATCTATTAGAATACTACAACAATCGGGTAATAAACTACATGGAAAGCCAGACGAGATAGACACAGCCGTGTTGGAAACACCAAGCAAATGGAACAGCCCAATGACAAAAATGGATGCCAACACACAACAGAGTAGAAAAATGATGATGATGTAAATAAACCCAGCATCAAATTATCCTATGATACCCGCCAACCAAACAGCATAATAAGAACATTGACATAGATGTTTGTTTTTTTCAGGGTTTTTGAAAATCTTAGTGACAAGCCAAAAGCTCTCGATTGCATAAAATGTGATGGAAAATGTGCTTCCTTGTGATTTCATGAGATTTAAATCCAACACATATCTCTTCCGTAGCTTGTAAGTTTTAATTCAACAACACAGGTATATCTTGAGATTCATATTTCCAGGATGCACCATGCCCAGTAGGATCACATCACCCAAGGAATGATTGTTGATATCAAATAGATTGTGACCAGGGCTTTTCTTGACGTCCAAAATGCATACCCTTGAGGTACCCTAAAAAGCAGTTCCTTGCTCAAGATTGGACACAATACAGTAATATACTGTAATTCAATTGTACGTATCTTCAGTTATTTAGCACTGCAATAACTATAAATGTTTAAAAGAAAATGTGCAGCTTAATTTATGACTGCATGGTATATAGCTGCTGCTCAACAATACACTTTAAAAGACCCACATACAAAATTAATGTTTTAACATCATTGGAATTATAATTTTAATAGCAAAATATACATTGTTTTGTTGTCCTGGGACATACACTTTTAAAAGCCACTTCTATCTTCTGCTGAGGCCATTTAAGGACACATATACATGAGATACTACAGTGATCAAACACTCACTGTGCAGAATGTAGTAGGCTATTCACTTCCAATTCTCACAGGAATTTACAAAATGTTAAATTTTATGAAAATATATAATTAAAGTATACCACAATTGTTTGTGGGGGGTTTTGGTGTTTTATGTCCTTAAAAAAAATAATAATAAAAAAAAACAAACAGTGTTGTCTTGTGTAAGAGTTCTTCTATTGAACACATTCAAAAACATCTCATGGAACTGAGCACCACATAGTGGACATCTTAACTAACTGCAAAATATTTATCTGGTAAGCCTTTTTTTATTTAAATCAACATGAAACCCCTATATTTAATTTTATTAAATATATTATTCAAATAAAGCAATTTTAAAAAACTTTCCAATTTACTTCTTTTTTTTAATTTGCTTTGTTCTCTTGGTATCATTAATGTAAAAGCATACTTAGGTAGGCTTAGGAGCCATGAGCTAGCTGCTGATTGGTGGCTGTACATATATGCCTCTTGTTTATTCTTACCAATGTGTTTAGCTAGCTCCCACTAGTACATTGCTGCTCATTCAATAAAGGATACCAAGAGAATGAAACAGGGAGAAATTGGGGGACATCTTTTTTCATTAATAAGAGATCTGATCGCTGGTTAATGAATTTAGGCTCAAAGTGTTACCGTGAGCTTGCTGTAACATTAACTAGCCACTTGTATGGCTGGTTATTTAACATGCACGTTACAATTACTCTCCACTTGTAATCTAGCCCGAAGTGTTTCACTGCTGGGCTGCTTACAAGACTTGCCTTAGAGGGAACACTGCTTATAATTGTTTCCAACAGCTATACTGAGTGTGCTGATTTAGCAGTATGTTTAAAGGGATATAAAACAGTGCTTCTTAAGTAAAAAAAAAAATTAAATTAAAGTAAACGTAAAAAAAAAGATTATGTTAAAAAAGCAAATAAAATACTTGCTTTCTTGCCAAATTAGCACTAATATAACTAACTAGTATAACTAACTGGTCTATTAAAAGGACAGTCAACATCAGAATTGTTGTTGTTTAAAAAAGATAGATAATCCCTTTATTACCCATTCCCCAGTTTTGCATAACCAACACAGATATATTAATATACTTTTTACCTCTGTGATTACCTTGTATCTAAGAATCTTCTGACAGCCCCCTGATCACATGAAATTTTATTTATTATCTATTGACTTTAATTTTAGCCAATTAGTGCAGTGTCTGCCACAAGCCACGGGCGTGATCACAATGTTATCTATATGGCTTACATGAACTAGCTCTCCCCTGTTGTGAAAAGCAAATAAAAAAGCATGTGACAAGAGGCAGCCTTCAAGGGCTTAGAAATTATCATATGAGCCTTCCTAGGTTTAGCTTTCAACTAAGAATATCAAGAGAACAAAGCAAAATTGGTGATAAAAGTAAATTGGAAAGTTGTTTAAAATTACATGCCCTATTTGAATCATTAAAGTTTTTTTTGGCTTGACTGTCCCTTTAAGTGATCAAGTTTACTATTTCCAGATTCTAGTAACATTTAGGGCCAGATTACAAGTGGCGTTCTAAAAATAAAATAGCACACCACTTGTAATCTGACCCATAATGTGACAAACCTATGTATATTTAACTGATCTGATTTATTCCCACTGGGGTTAGCAAGAAGTAGGGGTAAGGTGGAAAACACTAGTAGATACATTTTTTGTAAAGTCTGTAGCCAAATTGAGAAAGTGTCTGTGATAATCAAATAATCTTTCAGTACCCCTACTAGGGTTACCACCAAGCTGGTATTTTACCAACACTGCCGGTATTTTTTAAGGGATATGAGACCCCAAATTTTTCTTTCATGATTCAGACAGAGCATGCAATTTTAAACAACGTTCTAATTTACTTCTATCATCAATGTTTCTTTGTTTTCTTGGTATCTTTTGTTTAAAAGCAAAGGCATAAGCCTAGGAGCCTGCTAATTTCTGGTGCACTATATTGCAGCAGTTTTGCAAGAATGTTATACATTTACAAAAGCACTAGATGGGAACACTATTTCCTGCCATGCAGTGCCCCAGATGTCTACCTAGGTATCTCTTTAACACAGAATATCATGAGAACTAAGCAAATTTGATAATCATTTTAATAAAATTGTATGCTCTGTTCGAATCACAAAATAACATTTTTGGGTTTCATATCCCTTTAAGGTTCAGGTCAAAGTGAAAATGAAGAATAAATATAGAAATAAAGATGATATCACAAGGAAACTTAGTTGTGAATCTCATTGTAAACCAGTGATTATTAAATATTAGTCATTTCAGCTTTAGTTATGCTGTATAATTATTTATATAAATTTATACTAATGAGCATGGCCAGTATTGGTTTTCCAGAAAAGGTGGCAAACCTAACCCCTACTCATGTACAAAAACTATTGAATTTGGCTTCTCTTTGAAATAAAATACAAATAATAATAGTGGGGGGGGGGGGGGAGTTTTACACCATCATAACCTCTAGCTTTTGTACATATGCCTAGCATAAGAGATTCTGTCTCCTTTTTTGAGTTTCTGTCTCCTTTTTTTTTGCATCTTAAGGGACAGTCGAGTCAGAATTAAACTTTCATTATTTAGATGGAGCACATAGTTTTAAACAACTTTCCAAATCACTTCCATTATCTAAATATGCACAATCTTTTCATTTGCACAGTTTCTGAGACACCAGCTACTACTGGGCATATGCAAGATTCACATAATATACGTTAATGCATTTTCACCTAGATTACAAGTTTTGCGCGAAACTAACGGCAAAAAAGTTGCGTTATTTCACCCTCCATATCGCTGCCATTACGAGTGCCTGAAAAGCCTCTTTGTGCGTGCGATATGGTGGCGTTAAGCTCCATACCGCACAAAAGCTGAGGGCTGCTTTGACGTGCTCATGCACAGTTTCCCCCATAGACATCAATGGGGAGAGAGTGTTAGAAAAAAAAACTAACACCTGCGATTGCGGAATGGAGATCACCGTAACGCAACCCCATTGATGTCTATGGGGGAAAGAAAGTTACGTTTAAACCTAACACCCTAACATAAACCCTGAATCTAAACACCCCTAATCTGCCGCCCCTGACATCGCTGCCACATAAATAAAGCTATTAACCATTATTCTGCCGCACCCCAACATCAACGACACTATAATAAAGCTATTAACCCCTATTTCGTTGCTCCCCGACATCGCTGACCCTATAATAAAGTTATTAACCCCTAAACCTCCAGCCTCCCACATCTCTGCAACTAAATAAACCTATTAACCCCTACACCTCCAGCCTCCCACATCTTTGCTACTAAATAAACCTATTAACCCCTAAAACACCGGTCCCCCACATCGCAAAACACTACATTTAACTATTAACCCCTAAGCCTAACACCCCCCTAACTTAAATTAAAAATACAATATAACTATATTTAAATAAATAAAAACTTACCTGTGAAATAAAAATAAACCAAAATTAAACTATAAATTAACCTAACCTTACCATTCTAATAAAATAAAAAATACTGCCAATTAAAAAATCTAAATTACAAATTTAAAAAAACCTAACACTACGAAAAAAAATAAAAATCTAAAATTACGTAAAATAAAAAACACTAAGCTTGCAAAAAATAATAAATGAAATTATCAAAAATAAAAACAATTACACCTAATCTAATAGCCCTATAAAAATAAAAAAGCCCCCCAAAATAAAACACCCCCTAGCCTACAATAAACTAACAATAGCCCTTAAAAGGGCCTTTTGTAGGGCAAGTTAAACAGCTCTTTTACCTGTAAAAAAATACAAAGTCCCCCCAACAGTAAAACCCACCACTCAACCAACCCCCCAAAATAAAAAAAACTAACTCTAAAAAAAAACTAAGCTACCCATTGCCTTTAAAATGGCATTCCGCTCTTTTTCATTGCCCTTAAAAGGGCATTTAGCTCTTTTTCAAAAGCCCAAACCCTAATCTGAAATAAAAAAAAAAAAAAAAAAAAAAATACCTAACACTAACCCCAGAATATCTACTCACTGTTGCTGAAGTACAGACATCCAGGCAGCGAGAAGTCTTCATCCAGGCGGCGAGAAGTCTTCATCCAGGCAGCAACATCTTCATCCATCGCGGGGGCGTCTTCTATCTTCATCCCGGTGGCGCTGAGCGGCAAAGACATCCAGCAAGGAGTGTCCTCTTCATACGGTCCCCGCCGTACACTAAAGCTTAAATGCAAGGTAGCCGATTCAAAATGGTGTACCTTGAATTCCTATTGGCTGATTTGTGTCAGGGTGCCACAAATCAGACTGAGACGAGAAGTGCAAAAATAATCATACCTTTATTAATAGCAAAAAATAATAAAAAAGTCCACAAGTCAAATAACAAGTGAGGAGTCAAAACCAGAGCTGGTAGTCAGACGAGCCGAGTCAGGAGCCAAAGTGAATAGTCAGACGAGCCGGAATCAGGAACAAGGAAAACAGCAGAGTTAGGAACAAGCCAAGGATCAGGAACCAGGAAGGACATCAGACATCCAGGTAATACACAGGAACTCTCACAAACAGGTCTGAGACAATGCAAAGGCAAAGCATACTGAACAGAGGCCCTTTAAATAATAAGTGATGACATCACAATTCTGAGACTGCATCCTGTCTCACATGGATGATGCACACCAGTATGGCCATAAAAGGAAGTGCAGGAAATGAGCAGCATCCCCCACAATGCACCATAGTCAGGAAGACAGGTGAGTAAAATGGCTGCCAGCAGCACATGGCAAACACAACAGGGAAAAAACCCTGACAGTACCCTCCCCTCAACGACCCCTCCTCCGCGGGAGGACAAAAGGCTTATTGGGGAAACGAGCATGGAAGGCACAGAGGAGGGCGGGTGCATGAACATCAGAGGAGGGAACCCAAGAACGCTCCTCCAGACCGTAGCCCCTCCAGTGAACCAAATACTGTACACGGCCCCTGGACATACGAGAGTCAATAATGCTGCTTACCTCATACTCCTCATGGTTGTCAACAAAGATAGGACGGGGACGAGGCAGCACAGTGGTAAACCGATTACAAACCAATGGTTTCAAGAGGGAGACATGAAAAACATTGGAGATGCGCATAGCAGGAGGAAGGTCAAGAGCGTAGGCCACAGGATTAACCCGTCGGAGTATTCGAAAAGGACCAACATAACGGGGAGCCAGTTTATTGGAAGGCACACGAAGGTTCAAGTTGCGGGAGGACAGCCAAACTCTCTCACCAACCTGGTAGGAAGTTGCGGGCAAACGCCTACGATCAGCCTGGAACTTTTGGCGCTGCATAGAACAATGAAGGCAATCCTGAATCTGCACCCACGTGGAACGAAGTTGCCGGAGATGCTCCTCCAAAGCCGGAATTCCCTGAGACATGAATGAATCGGGCAACAAGGATGGTTGAAACGCATAATTCACCATGAACGGGGATAACTTGGAGGAAGTATTAATAGAACTAATACGAACATCCACATCAGGTTATAGGTAATGTAAACATTGACATCCCATCTGACTACCAAGATCTAAGAGACGTATTTGATATTAAAGAAGCAGAGACTTTACCTCCGCATAGGATATATCACTGTCCCATTGACATTAAACGAGGCTCAGAAATCCCTTATGGTAAAATATATCCTCTATCTCAAAAAGAATTACAACATCTTAGAGAGTATTTAGATGAAAATCTAAAGAAAGGATTTATAGTACCTTCTACCTCACCTGCTGCTGCAGGGATTTTTTTTGTCAGGAATAAGGATCAATCCATAAGAGCAATAAATAGATTACAGAGCCCTTAACGCAGTAACAATTAAGAACCGTTACCCTCTACCACTCATCCCCGAACTTCTTGAACGTCTGAATGGCGCTAATATCTATACCAAATTGGATTTAAAAGGCGCATACAATTTGATCAGAATCAAGGAAGGGGATGAGTGGAAAACAGCCTTTAGGACCAGATATGGTCTGTTCGAGTATAAGGTAATGCCATTTGGGCTCTGCAACACCCCCGGTACATTTCAGCATTTTATAAATGATATTTTTAGGGATCTTACTATTTGTGTAGTCATATATCTTGATGACATTTTGATATACTCAAAGAACAAACAAGAACATATAAAACATGTTAGATGGGTACTAACATGTTTATGTGATCATAGATTATTTGCTAAATTAGAAAAATGCCAATTTCACGTTCATAAAATAAAATTTTTAGGATATATCATCACCCCTGACAAAATACAAATGGACCCAGACAAACTAACAGCAATCACAAATTGGCCAAGACCCTCAACTGTTAAGTCTCTTCAAAGATTTTTGGGTTTCACTAACTTCTACAGAAAATTAATTTGACAAGAAAGAAAATGAGATTTAAATGGACACCTGAAGCAGAACAAGCCTTCGAATTTCTGAAAAACAAATTTGTAACTGCACCAATTTTAAATCTCCCAGATCATTCTTGCTAATTTATTGTAGAAGTAGATGCATCAGATTCAGGAATAGGTGCAGTATTGTCTCAAAGAAAAGATGAAAAATCTAGACCACATCCTGTAGCTTTCTATTCAGGAACCCTGTCACCTACTGAAGTCAACTACTCAATTGGTGACAAAGAATTGTTGGCCGTCAAATCAGCTCTAGAAACTTGGAGGCACATATTAGAAGGAACCTACAAACCATTTGTAATTTATACTGATCATAAAAATCTTCAGTATTTAAGAAATAACAAAACGCTTTCCTCCAGACAAGTCAGATGGGCACTATTTCTTGACAGGTTTGACTTCATAATCACCTACAGACCAGGATCCCAAAACATTAAGGCAGACGCATTATCACGAATTAATGACAATACACAAAGAATAGAAAATACTATAGACCTCATACCGCCAAACAAAATAATAGGAACTTTAGGCTCACTTGAACAAGAGATATTAAAAGAATAACAAACTGAAGTTCCACTTGATAATGAACATTTGGTAAAGAATATCTGAGGATTATACTATTACCATGATAAACGCTACATTCCACAATCACTTCGCCATGCCATTTTACACCAGTTCCATGATGCACCTATCTCTGGACATTTGGGGGTCACAAAGACCAAAGAATTAATAAATAGACATTTCTGGTGGCCTAAAATAGACCATACAATCCAGGAATATGTCACCACCTGTGATATATGCGCAAGAAATAAGATTGAAACTAGAAAACCAGTCGGTTATCTAAACCCACTGCCCATACCCGAACAACCATGGACAACAGTATCAATGGATTTTATTGTTGAATTACCAGATTCAGAAGCACACAACACTATTTTAGTGGTAGTGGATCATCTGACAAAATTGGCACATTTCATCCCTCTAAAATCCCTACCAAACGCTACAGAAACAGCTGATTCATTTATAAATCAAATAGTACGACTACATGGTATACCCAGTTCAATCATAACAGATCGGGGAACTCAATTTACCTCCCATTTTTGGAGAGCCCTCTGTCACAAACTTAGGATTAACCCCAAATTCTCAACTTCATACCACCCTCAGACAAATGGTCTTACCGAGAGAGTGAACCAGATACTAGAGCAGTATCTTAGATGCTACATCTCCCACCTGCAAGATGATTGGTTAAAATATTTACCTATGGCAGAGTTCTCTTATAATAACTCTATATCTAGTTCAACTAATACAACTCCTTTCTTTGCCACTTATGGTTACCACCCACAAATTATATCTATATCTCAAGCAAACACCAATTCACCTGCAGCAAAAAATGATTCAGACAATCTCAAGGAGGGTTTAATTCTTCTAAAGAAACATTTACAGGATGCCAAAAGAAACCAGAAATATTACTATGACTTAAGGCATAGACCCAGTCCTGATTATAAAATTGGAGATAAGGTTTGGCTCTCAACTAAATATCTGAAACTAGCTATACCATCTAAAAAACTTGGAAATCAATTTATTGGCCCGTTTTATGAACACATCAACTGTTGTATTGGATCTCCCTGTTAAGTATAAAGTCCATCCGACTTTTCATGTATCCCTTTTGAAGCCATACCACCCAAACACTAATTCACATTGTGCTAAGATACCTCCACCTCCGGTTCATTTTGAGGATCATGATGAGTTCGATGTGGAAGCAATTCTTGATTCTCGTATCAACAGAAGAAGAATCGAATACTTAATTAGATGGGAAGGTTATGGACCAGAAGAGGACTCATGGATCCCCGGAGATCAGATTAACGCCCCTGATTTACTCACAGCTTTCCATGAAAGGTACCCTCACAAACCTTGGGTCTAATCCTCTGAGAGGATTCCTTAAGGAGGGGGATCTGTAAGTATGCTGTACCTTTAAGTCTCTCTCCACCCCTTTCTCTCCTAAGCTACTTAACCTCACTTCCTTTGAGCAGACATTGCTTGAGTATTTTGTTAATAGTCTAGCTGTATCTTACTCTGGATTTAACAACCTCAAATCAGGCTACCTTTTCATAAGAATTTTGGAACATTTATTCAGTTTCCTTTTTGTTTCAAACAGTGATTTATTTGCTGTTTTCCTCAATTCATTCCTGAGTGATTTCCTGTGCCTATCAGCCTCATTTTGGCTTCTGACCTCGAGTCAGCTTGCTAGGAATCCTGCTTACAAGGAACTTTGTGAATCTACACACATCTCTGAAGTAGCTGGGATATTTGGATAACAAACCTCCATTTAACAGACTGCAATCCTCTTCATTTCAGCTCTCTGTTGTGCATCTATTTGCAAGCCTGAAATCGCAAGTATAACTTTTGTATAAGGAATTACCTGACATTGTTTGTTTGCTTGCTTGAACTTTTACTACTATATTTCTGTGCTTTGCTTGAAACAAACCTCTTGTTCTCACATTCAGATACATTTGTATACATGTTCCTGAACTCTAAAATATTATTCAAAGTATCTATTGCTAGGCATATATTTATATTACTTGCTTGTCTCTGCACAATTTGTTTTCATGTTAAATGAGAACCTTTGCAACACTTAATTAAATCTGCTGATTTTGTTCATTGCTAAGGTTAATAAAATTTTTCCTTAGAAGCAAATCTCAACTACAAAACTACAATTTATAAACACAAGATTTTAACACACATACTGTTAAAACCTTACAGAGCTTGACAATGAAGTCCATGGAAAGATGTGTCCAAGGACGCTCACCATTAGCAATAGGTTGAAGAAGACCCACAGGAAGATGTCGAGGAGTCTTATTCTGTGCACAAACTGAGCAGGAGGCAACATACGCAGCAACATCAGAACGAATACCTGGCCACCAGAATTGTCGAGTGACAGACCAAATCATTTGGTTCTTGTCTGGGTGACCTGCAGCTTTAGGATAGTGGTAAGTGTGCAAAAGTTTAGTTCGAAGATTCTCAGGAACAAAACACTTACCACTAGGTTTCACAGGAGGTGCATTGGTTTGTGCAGCCAGGATCTCCTCCCCCAAGGGAGAAGTCAAATTAGTATGTATGGTAGCCAAAATATGGTCAGGAGGTATTACAGGAGTAGGTACAGACTCCTCCTTGGACAGAGGCGAAAATTGTCGAGAGAGGGCATCAGCCCTAACATTCTTACTACCAGACAGGTAGGAGACCACATAATTAAACTGAGACAAAAATAGCACCCATCTGGCCTGTCGGGCAACAAACGTTTTGCTTCAGATAGATAAGTTAAATTCTTGTGGTCAGTAAGAATGAGCACTGGCACGCTAGTACCTCGAGAAGATGCCTCCATTCCTTGAGTGCCAAAATTATGGCCAGTAATTCCCTGTCGCCAATTTCATAATTGCACTCCGCTGGAGACAATTTCTTAGAGAAGAATCCACACGGATGCAAGGAACCGTCAGGCGTAGGACTTTGAGACAAGAGGGCACCTACTCCAGTCTCAGACGCATCGGCCTCAAGAACGAAAGGCAGGACAGGGTTAGGATGAGCCAGAACTGGAGCGGCAGCAAAGGCAGTCTTAAGACTATCAAAGGCCTTAATGGCAGTAGGTGACCAATGGAGTGGATCATTCTCTTTACGGGTCATGTCTGTGATAGGTTTGACCAAGGAAGAAAAGTTTTTAATAAACTTTCTATAGTAATTGGCGAACCCCCAAAAACGTTGAATAGACCGAAGACCAACTGGGCGAGGCCACTGCAGAACTGCAGATAACTTGTCAGGATCCATGGAGAACCCTGCAACGGAGATAACATAACCTAGGAAGGTTACTTGAGTCTGATGGAACTCACATTTCTCGAGTTTACAAAACAGGCCGTTCTCCCGTAGTCTCTGAAGAACCCGTGTAACATCAGACCGATGAGCCTTAAGTGTGGGTGAGTGTATGAGGATGTCGTCTAAGTACACCACAACACACTGTTGCAACATATCTCGTAGGATATCATTAATAAATTCCTGAAAAACAGCAGGAGCATTACATAGGCCAAAGGGCATTACAAGATACTCATAATGCCTGCTCCTGGTGTTAAATGCTGTTTTCCATCCGTGGCCCTCCTTAAGCCTAACAAGAGGGCCACGATTAGTTTAGTAAAGACCGTAGCTCCCTTGAGGTGGTCAAAGAGTTCCGTAATGAGCGGAATAGGGTAAGCATTCTTAATGGTAAGACGATTAAGACCCCTCTAATCAATACATGGTCTTAACTCGCCACCCTTTTTCTTCACAAAGAAGGAGCCAGCCCCTGCAGGAGAGCAGGATTTGTGGATGATCCCCCACGACAGAGCATCGGCAACATACTAATCCATAGCACAATACTCTGTAACAGACAGAGGGTACACCCGGCCCCGAGGAGGAATGGCTCCGGGTTGCAGGTCTATGGCACAATCGTAAGACCGGTGAGGAGGCAACGTACCGGCACGCACCTTGTTAAACACGTCTAGGAACTCTCGGTACTCCTCTGGCAATTGAGATACCGAAGAAGTGCACAAGACTTTAACTGGTTTCCGAAGACAAGTGGAAATACATTGCGGGGACCACGACAAAATTTCGGACCTGCGCCAGTCGAGACTGGGATTGTGCTTTTGGAGACAGGGATAACCCAGAACAACCGGAAAATGCGGAGAGTTTATCACCTGGAACTGGAGGGTTTCAAAATGGAGAACCCCAACAGCCATGGACAATGGAGCAGTTTAGTGAGTAACGAGTGCGGGCTGAAGGGGCTTGCCATCAATGGCCTCAATAGCAAGCAGAACGGACTGAGGCAAAACAGGAATGGAGTGCTTTGATACAAAAGCACTGTCAATGAAATAGCCTGCAGCACCGGAGTCAACAAGAGCCTGAGTGACTATGGAGGAGTCTACCCAGGAAAGGACAACCGTGACCAAAGGTTTCTCCTTAAGCGGTTCCGGGGATGAGGATAAACCACCCAAAGTCTGCCCCCGACAGGACCTTAGGTGTGAGCGTTTCCCGGCCATGTAGGACAAGACTTAAAAAGGTAGCCCAGTAACCCACAATAGAGGCAGAGCCCCTCCCTCCTCCAAAAGGCCCTCTCTGCCACAGAGAGACGCGTGAATCCCAACTGCATCCGCTCAGCAGTACCTGGTGACTCGGGACCAGGAGGCATGGGTGGGAACGAACACGTAGGAGACAATGGAACAGGAGGCTTCCGCAAGCGCTCCTTGAAAGAGGGCCTCTCTCTGAGTCTGATGTCAATTAGGATCAAAAAAGACACCAATGCCTCGAGATCCTCTGGTAAATCTCTGGCAGCAACTTCATCTTTAATCGCATCAGAGAGCCCATGAAAGAAGGCGGCAACAAGGGCTTCATTGTTCCAACCTACCTCTGCGGCAAGCGTACGTAACTCAATAGCATACTGAGCAACAGATCTTGTACCTTGCTGAATGGACATGAGTCGTTTAGCAGTAGAGGAGGAGCGAGCCGGAACATCAAATACCCTTCGAAAGGAGGCCACAAATTCAGGGTAATTTGAAATCACAGGTTTATTTGTCTCCCACAAGGGATTAGCCTAGGCAAGAGCTGTGTCAGAGAGTAACGAGATGAGAAATCCCACCTTAGCTCTGTCAGAAGGAAACGCCTGAGGTAACATCTCAAAGTAAATGCCCACCTGGTTCAAAAACCCTCTGCACTGAATAGGATCGCCTCCATATCGCTGAGGTAGAGGTGCAGAACCGGACATGCTCCTGGTAGGCATAGGTGCAGCAGCGGAAACAGGAGCAGCCATAACATGCGGGACACTTTGGTCCAAATGTGCAGTGCAAGTCAGCAGGGTTTGCAGGGCTAGTGCAAATTGATCCAAGCGGTGATCCTGTACATCCATCCTGGAAATGATGGCAGGTAAAGGTGGATTATTAGCACCATCAGGATTCATGGCCTTTGCGTAATGTCAGGGTGCCAGGAATCAGACTGAGATGAGAAGTGCAAAAATAATCACACCTTTATTAATAGCAAAAAATAATAAAAAAGTCCACAAGTCAAATAACAAGTGAGGAGTCAAAACCAGAGCTGGTAGTCAGACGAGCCGAGTCAGGAGCCAAAGCGAATAGTCAGACGAGCCGGAATCAGGATCAAGGAAAACAGCAGAGTCAGGAACAAGCCAAGGATTAGGAACCAGGAAGGACGTCAGACAGCCAGGTAATACACAGGAACTCTCACAAACAGGTCTGAGACAACCCAAAGGCAAAGCATACTGAACAAAGGCCCTTTAAATAATAAGTGATGACATCACAATTCTGAGACTGCATCCTGTCTCACATGGATGATGCACACCAGTCTGGCCATAAAAGGAAGTGCAGGAAATGAGCAGCATCCCCCACAATGCACCATAGTCAGGAAGAGAGGTGAGTAAAATGGCTGCCAGCAGCACATGGCAAACACAACAGGGAAAAAACCCTTGACAATTTGATTCTTCAAATTCAAATCAGCCAATAGGATGAGAGCATATAGAATATTATTGGCTGTTCAAAACAGCCAATAGGATGAGAGCTACTGAAATCCTACTGAATGTTATAGATTTTTTAATTTGTAGTATTTTTTTATTTTATTAGAATAGTAAGGTTAAGTTAATTTATAGTTTTTAATGTTAGGTTTATTTTTATTTCACAGGTAAGTTTTTATTTATTTAAATATAGTTATATTGTAATTTTAATTTAACGTTAGGGGGTGTTAGCTTTAGGGGTTAATAGTTTAATTAAGTGTTTTGCGATGTAGGGGGTTGGCGGTTTAGGGGTTAATAGGTTTATTTAGTGGCGAAAAGTAGAAAAATCCACAGCACCTCAATGAATTTTCAATGCTTTATTAAATCATCTTATTCACATGCAGGTACAAAGCAGGTAGGCAGCAACGTTTCGGGATATACATCTGATGAGGTGCATTTATAGGCCTACATATTAACCCCATATATGAGCCTCATCTGATGAGGTGCATTTATAGGCCTACATATTAACCCCATATATACTGTTACTAAGTGAATTCTATCACTTAACACCACCACCTAGTGGTTACAAATATTATTACAGTTTAAAAAACTGTAAAAAATTAAAAACAATATACAATTTACCTATTCATCAGTTGTTAAAAATATATATAAATTTTAACCAATACTTGATTTTTACAAAGCAATACTTTTTCTAGAGACCATTGCACAATTTTTTAATAAACAGGTATTGACTACAGAAACACTTTGAAGTCCAGCTCTCTGTTAATTCCTTTAGGAATTAAAGCATCCAATTTATGTATCCAATATGACTCCTTTTGTTTTAATATGGTTTCCATATTTCCCCCTCTTCTTAGATTATCCACTCCATCAATTATTTGCCACCATAATTGACTTATATTGTGGCCTGCACTCAAAAAGTGACATGATACAGGGGCTTCCTGATCCCCACATCTAATATTTGATCTATGTTGACTCATCCTATCTCGTACCCTTCTGGTGGTCTCACCAATATAGATTTTGGAACACGGGCATTTAATGAGGTATACGACATAGGATGAGTCACACATGTAAAAATTGTTAATGCTAAATTTTTTCCCTGTTTGGGGATGTTGGAATTCTGTCCCTTTAATGACTGCACTACAACTTGCACAGCCCAAGCATGGAAAGGTTCCATAACTCTTTTTAGTAATATATTTCTGTTTCTTCCGTGATCCCAAATCATTTCTAACTAGAATGTCTCCCAAATTTTGTACTCTGCGGTATGCCATCATTGGTGGTTTTTTAAAGGATACAACATCCATATTACAATTTTTCAAAATATGCCAGTGTCTGGATATAATGTTTCTAATTTCTCTATTGATAGGGTTAAACTGTGTTACACAAACTACCCTTTCTTCATTCTCTTTCTTAGAAACACTATTTCCTTTTTCCTCTGGCTCCTGGACCCTTTTAATGTCATTCTCAATCAATTTCACAGGGTATCCCCTTTGTATAAATTTATCCCCCATTTCTTGTAATCTACTTGTAACTAGGGATTCCTCATTAACTATCCTTTTCACTCTTTTAAATTGACTACGTGGTAGAGAATTTTTTAAGGGTTCATTATGAAAGCTTTCATATCTTAACAAAGTATTTTGTCTGTTTCCTTTCGATGTAAATCAATCTTAAAATTACAAGTTTCCTTATTTACACATATTACTGTGTCCAAGAATACCACCTTTTCCTCACTGAAGGTCAATGTGAATTTTAAATTATTAACAGATAAATTTAGTTCTTCAACAAATGCCAATAGGGTACCAACAAACAAAAGGAGTCATATTGGATACATAAATTGGATGCTTTAATTCCCAAAGGAATTAACAGAGAGCTGGACTTCAAAGTGTTTCTGTAGTAAATACCTGTGTATTAAAAAATTGTGCAATGGTCTCTAGAAAAAGTATTGCTTTGTAAAAATCAAGTATTGGTTAAAATTTATATATATTTTTAACAACTGATGAATAGGTAAATTGTATATTGTTTTTAATTTTGTTTATGTGTTTAAACTGTAATAATATTTGTAACCACTAGGTGGTGGTGTTAAGTGATAGAATTCCCTTAGTAACAGTATATATGGGGTTAATATGTAGGCCTATAAATGCACCTCGATATTGACATGTACTAGTGAAGCTAAAATTAAAATATAACTTTTAATAATATTTGATTAAAATAGGATTTGAAATTAAAAACACACTTAAGCTGCAAAGGGTAGTAGATACATCTGAGTTAAGTATTTTGTGGTTCTGCTCCACCTGTTCCCAAACTCTTTTAACTTCCAAATCTGCTAGAGATAGTGGATCATCAAGTGACTGTTATGCAGAAAATATTTAGGTTGTCCATTAACAACTTATTGGTCTCTTGTTATTAACCTTAAGGTGATTTAGTTAATGGAAACAAAGTTAACACTTTTGGTTATATCTATAGTCGCGACAATTGGTAATTACTAGCGTGGATTCATGTCTGTATGACTAGCTATTAGGTGCCCAAATTGTTTTAGATTAATATAATATAACAATGATTCTACTTAAAGTGAAGGTAAAGTTAGCTCTATTGTATGAGTACATGTTAAAATAATACCAAAATTAATGCTAGTTTCATTCATCATTTTTTTTTATTTAGCATATAAACTCACTTATCTCTGTTTTATCATTTCATTTTCAGCGTTTTCAAAACAACCCGTTTTTTTGTTTTGTTTTTCCTTGCTGGTCACGTTCTTGAAAAAGCCAATTGAAAACCTGGCCGTTAGGCGGCCGTCATTTGACGTCATTGCTTAACTTGACGATTTGCGCATGCGTTGCCATTAATTCCTCCCTTATTATAGAAGCTCGCTCCCGTTTAGCGCTGCAATTTCTTCTTCATTACCAACGATTAGAGTAACGCATGCGCATAGGTAATTGTCGGCAAAATGTGCGCATGCGCAATTAGTTAGGTACACACGAGAACGCTCTTATGAGATACGTATAGAGCGGGTGGGACCGCTCTATACGTAAGAGTGCCAAAAACCAGGAAATGGATGGTGGGAGGAGTAAATACTGGCACAGTAAGTACATTTAAATAGTTTGTAATAAACAAATACTTATTGAAATGCTGGAAAAAAAGTTAGCGATCACACTATTTAGGATCTAAGTAATATAATTAGGCTGAAAAAACATCCATACTTTACCTTCGCTTTAATATCCAATTGGATTGTAATGGTATTTGTGAACATATAAATACAGTTTAGTATTCCATAAATATTTTCAACCAATGAATATTTGAATAGTAGATTTATTATGGAAAAAGCCGGGTCACGGCGAAACATGTCAGGAGAGATAGGGAAATGGTGAGGAGTCCTAGGAGCTCCTGTGTTTTTAGGCAAGCCTTAAGCTGCATATAAATTACTGTAGTTGATACTGCTAATATAATAGTTATAGGTGGTCTGTTTCCACCATTATAACAATTTATCTGTAAGCTTCCAGTAATACACAGAGAGGTAGCACCTATGGCAGCTGCAATTGAAATATCGAGCACTAGCAAGCATATTGCATTTTCAGTTGCAGACTGACCAGCTATTCTCTAAATACAAATCTGTAACACTCTGTCAGAGTTCATGAGAAGTAAATATAACTCAGTCACCGACTGTAATTTCACTTAACCTTGATAATATGCAATACTCTTTCTGAGTTCATGTAATTTAAACCTAACTCAGCCACTGACCGTAACTCCATTTAATCCGGTCAGGCAACAACCATCAAGTGTATTATACTAAATATTCTGTCGACACTGTGAGTTTGAACTGAGAGGAATATTAGCTGCAATAATGAGCTCAGTATAACGCTATATTGTATAGAACGTGAGGAGTAGTGTTAACACTGACAAGCCTATTTTTTAGCTAGTCTACCAAACGGACCAATCACTCTCCGAATATCTAATATGTAGCGTTTTTTCCCTACAGTTCAAGCTAATATAACTCAGTTACTGACTGTAACTTTATGTAACTCTGACAGACACATCTCAAACGCCTAGTCTATATTGTGGGTCACAAGAGACATAAATATCATAAGCGCTGACAAACTTAGAAACACGCTTTAAATTGTCAGAGAGCTTGCAATTAGTGCCAATACTGAGAAGCGTGCCTGTCAGTAAGTCTATTAGACAACTAGAAAATTAGGATACATAAGAGACATAGAACTATACCCAATAGCTATAATATATAGGGTGCCAGAGACGAATTGATTTATATTCTATCTATTTTGGACTTAAGGTTACTCACTATATTGCTATCTTTTAACCTAAGGTGTGGAATATAATAATACATAATAAATCTACTATTCAAATATTCATTGGTTGAAAATATTTATGGAATACTAAACTGTATTTATATGTTCACAAATACCATTACAATCCAATTGGATATTAAGTAGAACCATTGTTATATTATATTAATCTAAAACAATTTGGGCACCTAATAGCTAGTCATACAGACATGAATCCACGCTAGTAATTACCAATTGTCGCGACTATAGATATAACCAAAAGTGTTAACTTTGTTTCCATTAACTAAATCACCTTAAGGTTAATAACAAGAGACCAATAAGTTGTTAATGGACAACCTAAATATTTTCTGCATAACAGTCACTTGATGATCCACTATCTCTAGCAGATTTGGAAGTTAAAAGAGTTTGGGAACAGGTGGAGCAGAACCACAAAATACTTAACTCAGATGTATCTACTACCCTTTGCAGCTTAAAGGGACACTGAACCCAAATTTTTTCTTTTGTAATTCAGAAAGAGCATGTAATTTTAAGCAATTTTCTAATTTACTCAAATTACTCAATTTTTCTTCGTTCTCTTGCTATCATTATTTGAAAAAGAAGGTATCTAAGCTTTTTTTTGGTTTCAGTACTCTGGACAGCACTTTTTTATTGGTGGTTGAATTTATCCACCAATCAGCAAGGACAACCCAGGTTGTTCACCAAAAATGGGCCGGCATCTAAACTTACATTCTTGCATTTCAAATAAAGATACCAAGAGAATGAAGAAAATTTGATAATAGGAGTAAATTAGAAAGTTGCTTAAAATTTCATGCTCAATCTGAATCACAAAATATTTTTTTTGGTTACAGTGTCCCTTTAAGTGTGTTTTTAATTTCAAATCCTATTTTAATCAAATATTATTAAAAGTTATATTTTAATTTTAGCTTCACTAGTACATGTCAATACCTTGTATCCAAGTTAATTACATACTGCAATTAATTCTTACAAGCCTAGAGTGCTATAATGTGTATTCTTTTGTGAGCAAGTCTCTTCTTGCTACAAGTTGTAAATAAAATGAATATCAATACACCAGCACCTATACCCGAAACAAATTAGAGATTACTAATACTTGTTACTCAGTGGTAATTTTTAGGCCTTGTTTAAAACAATTAATCAGTAGTGCCATTGGTTTTGTTATATATTCCTATAAATGCACCTCATCAGATGAGGCTCATTAGCATGATTAAGGGATAATATCCCGAAACGTTGCTGCCTACCTGCTTTGTACCTGCATGGGAATAAGATGATTTAATAAAGCATTGAAAATTCATTGAGGTGCTGTGGATTTTTCTACTTTTCTACATATATAGAGGTTGACAGTCCCTCTCACCAGCTGCACCTGTGATACTGTGGAGCTGTACACTGTTTGTGGGTATCCTTTATTTAGTGGCGGGAGGCCGGTGGTTCAGGGGTTAATAAATTTATTATAGTGTCGGGGAGTGGCGGAATAGGGGTTAATAACTTTTATTAGTATTGGCGATGTCGAGAGCGGCACATTAGGGGTTAATAACTTTATTTAGGTGGTGACGATGTCGGGAGAAGCAGAATAGGGGTTAATGATTTTTATTAGTGTCGGCAATATCGGGAGCGGCAGATTAGGGGGTTAATAAATTTATTTAATAGTTGCGATGGGGGTGGGTGGCAGTTTAGGGGTTAATACATTTATTTAATAGTCGCAATGTGAGTGGGCAGCAGATTAGGAGTTAATAGGTTTAATATAGTATTTGCGATGCAGGAGGGCGGCGATTTAGGGGTTAATAGGTAGTTTATGGGTGTTAGCGTACTTTGTAACACTTTAGTTATGAGTTTTGTGAAACATTTTTGTGGGGCGAAACTCATAACTACTGTTCTCAGATGGCAGTATGGATCGTGTCGGTATAGTCTGTAATGCAAGCATTTTAGCCTCACTGCACAACTTGTAATACCCGCGCTATGAAAATCCCACACAAAAACGTCATTTTTTTGAGTGTGGAATGGATGTTGCGTTACAGGCTAAAATGCTTGCAGTATAGCTATACCAACACGACTCGCAATAGCTGCGTTACTGCTTTTACGTTGAAATTGCCATTTTTTCAGTGTTAAAAGCTGTAACGTAAAACTTGTAATCTAGGTGTCAGTGATTGGCTTATGGCTGTCACATGATGTAGTGGGAAGGAAAATAAAACTAACTTTTATCAGAAAGAAATCTACTTAAAATTCAAACTCTTTTTATTAGGCATCTACCGACTATGGTCCTCTAATGTCTTTCTTTCTCACCATCCTTGTCTGTAAAAATGTTCCCAAAGGTGATTCTCATTTTACTTCTGTAACATATGGTTTCTGTATTATCCAGCCTATTGTCACAGGATCTCTGCCTCCCTATAATTTCCCCGCTCTACCTCCCACCTGTCGGTATCACTCTTCTGAAGGTGTTAATTATCTATGCACATGTCATCACAGTTGCTATGTATATAACCTGATCTTTATAGGGTCACTATCTTGTGTGAGGAGGGAGGGAGCCTGTTACAGGAGGGGTAGACTTCATATACAGCCCTATTCAAAATCAAGTGTATAGGCAAATCAATTAAAGGAACATGAATCCCAACATTTTTCTTTAAAGATTCAGATAGAGCATACAATTTTAAACAGCTTTCTGATTTATTTATATAAGCAAAGCAAATTAGCTTTGTTCACTTGGTGTCCTTTGTTAAAGGTGCAGCAATGCACTACTGGCAGCTAGCTGAACACAATGAATTAGCCAATAACAAGATACATATATATGCAGCCACAATTAGCAGCTAGCAACCAATAATGTTTTGCTGCCTCTGAGCCTATCTAGGTATTCTTTCCAATAATGTATACCAAGAGAACAAAGCAAATTAGATCATAGAATTAAACAGAAAAGTTGTTTAAAATTACAAGTTCTGTCTAAATCATGGTAGAAACATTTTGGGTTTCAAATCCCTTTAAATAATAGTTCACTCCTATTTGTAGGTGTGAAAACCACTTAAAGGGATACTGAACCCAATTTGTTTCTTTCATGATTCAGATAGAGTATGGCCACGCCCCCATCTAACGTACTTCTTCCTAAAGGACAGCACTGTATTTTCAATAGCTGATGTGGGGTTTTGTTCGTTAAAATAAATTGATGTTATTTTTGGCACTTATGTTAAATGTTGATTTTTGATGGCCCTACCTCATTGTTTCAATTGACGCACTCTTTATGTACAAAATAAACGTTTGTGTGATTTTAATGTAAAGCAAAAATAAAGTATTTAATGTTTAAATATCATTTGTTTCCATTTTTTTATGTGCCCCTCTGATTAAACACTGGCCCCACCTTGGCCCCACCAGTAGAATTTGTCTAGAACCGCCACTGTTTGGTGCTGCTGATTATCTATTTATTTACCTTTCTTTGGGTATTATTTAGGACTAACCTATCAGATAAGATTGAGCTGATATCTTATTAGCACTGGGATTATTGTAAAAAGTTATAAATGGGTCACTAGAGCGTGCAACTAGTGACTGTGGGGAAATCCGAAAAGGGGACAAAATAAGTAATAACTTGGTCTACTTTATATAATTTAACGTTATACAGGTATATTGGAATTTACAATCTGAAAGTTTTTATTGTCACTTTAAATCATGAATTTAAATCTATTTATGGCTGGTATGTTTTTGCAAATTTGAAGATGACCATTTGTAAAAAATAATAATAATTAAAAAAAATCATAATACATATATTTGTTGTAAAAGGTATAGTTTTCAGGTAATACCTATTTTTGTTAAATAAGTAAAGGGACATTAAAGTAAAAATTAAAATGTAATGATTCAGATAGAGTTTCAACTTGTAATTTATTCAACTTATTCAATATACTTCTATTATCTAATTTGCTTTCTTCTCTTGGTATCATTTGTTGAAAAGCATACCTAGGTAGATTTGCAAGTAGCAATGTAATGCTGGAAGCTAGCTGCTGATTGATGGCTGCACATATATGCCTCTTGCATTGCCTCAACAGATGTGTTCTGCTATTTCCCAGTAGTTCATTGCTGCTTCTTCAACAAAGGATACCAATAAAATGAAGCACATTTGATAATAAAAGTAAGTTGGAAAGGTGTTTAAAGTAGCATGCTGTGTCTGAATCATTAAAACATAATTTATGTAAGAACTTACCTGATAAATTAATTTCTTTCATATTAGCAAGAGTCCATGAGCTAGTGACGTATGGGATATACATTCCTACCAGGAGGGGCAAAGTTTCCCAAACCTTAAAATGCCTATAAATACACCCCTCACCACACCCACAATTCAGTTTAACGAATAGCCAAGAAGTGGGGTGATAAGAAAAAAGTGCGAAAGCATATAAAATAAGGAATTGGAATAATTGTGCTTTATACAAAAAAATCATAACCACCACAAAAAAAGGGCGGGCCTCATGGACTCTTGCTAATATGAAAGAAATGAATTTATCAGGTAAGTTCTTACATAAATTATGTTTTCTTTCATGTAATTAGCAAGAGTCCATGAGCTAGTGACGTATGGGATAATGACTACCCAAGATGTGGATCTTTCCACACAAGAGTCACTAGAGAGGGAGGGATAAAATAAAGACAGCCAATTCCTGCTGAAAATAATCCACACCCAAAATAAAGTTTAATGAAAAAACATAAGCAGAAGATTCAAACTGAAAACGCTGCCTGAAGTACTTTTCTACCAAAAACTGCTTCAGAAGAAGAAAATACATCAAAATGGTAGAATATGGTAAAAGTATGCAAAGAGGACCAAGTTGCCGCTTTGCAAATCTGATCAACCGAAGCTTCATTCCTAAACGCCCAGGAAGTAGAAACTGACCTAGTAGAATGAGCTGTAATCCTATGAGGCGGAGTCTTACCCGACTCAACATAGGCAAGATGAATTAAAGATTTCAACCAAGATGCCAAAGAAATGGCAGAAGTTTTCTGGCCTTTCTAAAACCGGAAAAGATAACAAATAAACTTGAAGTCTTTCGGAAAGACTTAGTAGCTTCAACATAATATTTCAAAGCTCTAATAACATCCAAAGAATGCAACGATTTCTCCTTAGAATTCTTAGGATTAAGACATAATGAAGGAACCACAATGTCTCTACTAATGTTGTTGGAATTCACAACTTAGGTAAAAATTCAAAAGAAGTTCGCAACACCGCCTTATCCTGATGAAAAATCAGAAAAGGAGACTCACAAGAAAGAGCAGATAATTCATAAACTCTTCTGGCAGAAGAGATGGCCAAAAGGAACAAAACTTTCCAAGAAAGTAATTTAATATCCAATGAATGCATAGGTTCAAATGGAGGAGCTTGAAGAGCCCCCAGAACCAAATTCAAACTCCAAGGAGGAGAAATTGACTTAATGACAGGCTTTATACGAACCAAAGCTTGTACAAAACAATGAATATCAGGAAGAATAGCAATCTGTCTGTGAAAAAGAACAGAAAGAGCAGAGATTTGACCTTTCAAGGAACTTGCGGACAAACCCTTATCTAAACCATCCTGAAGAAACTGTAATATTCTCGGTATTCTAAAAGAATGCCAAGAAAAATGATGAGAAAGACACCAAGAAATATAAGTCTTCCAGACTCTATAATATATCTCTCTGGATACAGATTTACGAGCCTGTAACATAGTATTAATCACAGAGTCAGAGAAACCTCTTTGACCAAGAATCAAGCGTTCAATCTCCATACCTTTAAATTTAAGGATTTCAGATCCTGATGGAAAAAAGGACCTTGAGACAAAAGGTCTGGTCTTAACGGAAGAGTCCACGGTTGGCAAGAGGCCATCCGGACAAGATCCGCATACCAAAACCTGTGAGACCATGCCGGAGCTACCAGCAGAACAAACGAGCATTCCTTCAGAATCTTGGAGATTACTCTTGGAAGAAGAACTAGAGGCGGAAGGATATAGGTAGGATGATACTTCCAAGGAAGTGATAATGCATCCACTGCCTCCGCCTGAGGATCCCGGGATCTGGACAGATACCTGGGAAGTTTCTTGTTTAGATGAGAAGCCATCAGATCTATTTCTGGAAGTTCCCACATTTGAACAATCTGAAGAAATACCTCTGGGTGAAGAGACCATTCGCCCGGATGCAACGTTTGGCGACTGAGATAATCCGCTTTCCAATTGTCCATACCTGGGATATGAACCGCAGAGATTAGACAGGAGCTGGATTCCGCCCAAACCAAAATTCGAGATACTTCTTTCATAGCCAGAGGACTGTGAGTCCCTCCTTGATGATTAATGTATGCCACAGTTGTGACATTGTCTATCTGAAAACAAATGAACAACTCTCTCTCGAGAAGAGGCCAAGACTGAAGAGCTCTGAAAATTGCACGGAGTTCCAAAATATTGATCGGAAATCTCACCTCCTGAGATTCCCAAACCCCTTGTGCCGTCAGATACCCCCACACAGCTCCCCAACCTGTAAGACTTGCATCTGTTGAGATTATAGTCCAGGTCGGAAGAACAAAGAAGCCCCCTGAACTAAACGATGGTGACCTGTCCACCATGTCAGAGAGTGTTGTAAAATCGGTTTAAAGATATTAATTGAGATATCTTTGAGTAATCCCTGCACCATTGGGTCAGCATACAGAGCTGAAGAGGTCGCATGTGAAAACGAGCAAAGGAGATTGCATCTGATGCGGCAGTCCTAAGACCCAACATTTCCATGCATAAGGCTACCAAAGGGAATGATTGTGACTGAAGGTTTTGACAAGCTGATATCAATGTTAAACTTCTCTTGTCTGACAAGGACAGAGTCATAGACACTGAATTTATCTAGAAACCCAAAAAGGTTACCCTTGTCTGAGGAATCAATGAACTGAATGGTAAATTGATCCTCCAACCATGAAATTGAAGAAACAACACAAGTCGATTCGTATGAGATTCTTCGAAAATGAGAAGACTGAGCAAGTACCAAGATATCGTCCAAATAAGGAAATACCAAAACCCTATTCTCTGATTACAGAAAAAAAAGGGGCACCGAGAACCTTTGAAAAAAATTCTTGGAACTGAGGCTAGGCCAAACGGTAGAGCCACAAAACTGGTAATGCTTGTCTAAAAAGAGAATCTCAGACACTAAAAGTGATCTGGATGAATCGGAATATGCAGATACACATCCTGTAAATCTATTGTAGACATATAATGCCCTTGCTAAACAAAAGGCAGGATAGTCCTACAGTAACCATCTTGAATGTTGGTATCCTAACATAACGATTCAATAATGACAGATCCGGAACTGGTCTGAAGGAATTGACCTTCTTTGGTACAAATGAAGAGATAAAATAAAACCCCAGCCCCTGTTCCAGAACTGGAACTGGCATAAATACTCCAGCCAACTCTAGATCTGAAACACATTACAGAAATGCTGAGCCTTAGCTGTGTTAACTGGGACACGGGAAAGAAAAGAATCTCTTAGCAGGAGGCCTTAACTTGAAGCCAATTCTGTACCTTTCTGAAACAATGTTTCTGAAACCAGAGATTAAGAACGGAATTGATCCAAATTTCTTTGAAGAAAACGTAATCTGCCCCATACCAGCTGAGCTGGAATAAGGGCCGCACCTTCATAGGTACTTAGGAGCTGGCTATAGGTTTCTATAAGGCTTGGATATATTCCAAACTGGAAATAGTTTCCAAACTGATACCGCTCCTGAGGATGAAGGATCAGGCTTTTGTTCCTTGAAAGGAAAGGAACTAAAATGATTATTTACCCTGGAAAGAAAGGGAAAGCAAAGATGACTTAGAAGACATGTCAGCATTCCAAGTTTAATCCATAAAGCTTCTCTAGCTAAAATAGCTAGAGACATATACCTGACATCAACTCTAATGATATCAAAAGATGGTATCACCAATAAAATTATTAGCATGTTATAGAAAAATAATAATGCTATAAAATTATGATCTGTTACTTGTTGCTCTAAAGCTTCTAATCAAAAAGTTGAAGCTGCAGCAACATCCGCTAAAAATATAGCAGGTCTAAGAAGATTACCTGAACATAAGTAAGCTTTTCTTAGAAAGGATTCAATTTTCCTATCTAAAGGATCCTTTAAATGAAGTACTATCTGCCGTAGGAATAGTAGTACATTAGCAGGAGTAGAGATAGCCCCATAACCTTAGGGATTTTTGTCTCAAAAAACTCTAATCTGTCAGATGGCACAGGATATAATTTGCTTAAACGTCTAGAAGGAGTAAATAAATTACCCAAATTATTCCATTCCCTGGAAATTACTTCAGAAATAGCATCAGGGAGATAAAACACTTCTGGAATAACTACAGGAGATTTAAAAACCTTATTTAAACGTTTACATTTAGAATCAAGAGGACCAGAATCCTCTATTTCTAATGCAAATAACACTTCTTTAAGTAAAGAACGAATAAATTCCATCTTGAACAAATACAAAGATTTATCAGCATCAACCTCTGAGACAGAAACCTCTGAACCAGAAGAACCATTATCAGTATCAGAATGATGATGTTCATTTAAAAATTCATCTGAAAAAAGAGAAGTTTTAAAAGACTTTTATGTATACTAGAAGGAGAAATAACAGACATAGCCTTCTTAATGGATTTAAAAAATAAAATCTCTTATGTTATCAGGAACACTCTGAAAATTAGATGTTGACGGACAGCAACAGGTAATGTAACAGTACTAAAGGAAATTTTATCTGCATTAATAAGTTTGACATGACATGCAATACAAATAACAGCTGGAGAAACAGATACCAAAAGTTTATAGCAGATACACTTAGCTTGGTAGCTCCAGCACTGTGCAGTGACTTTCCTGAAGTAACTTCTGACTCAGTTGCAACGTGGAACATCTTGCAATATGTAAAAGAAAAAAACAACATATAAAGCAAAATTGATCAAATTCCTTAAATGACAGTTTCAGGAATGGGAAAAAATGCCAAAGAACAAGCTTCTAGCAACCAGAAGCAATAAAAAATGAGACTTAAATAATGTGGAGACAAAAGTGACGCCCATATTTTTTCGCGCCAAATAAGACGCCCACATTATTTGGCGCCTAAATGCTTTTTGGCGCCAAAAATGACGCCACATCCGGAACGCCGACATCTTTGGCGCAAAATAACGTCAAAGAATGACGCAACTTCCGGCGACACGTATGACGCCGGAAACGGAAATAGAATTTTTGCGCCAAAAAAGTCCGCGCCAAGAATGACGCAATAAAATGAAGCATTTTCAGCCCCCGCGATCCTAACAGCCCACAGGGAAAAAGTCAAATTTTAAGGTAACAAATGTTAAATTAAAATGCATTATCCCAAATATGAAACTGACTGTCTGAAAAATAAGGAAAGTTGAACATTCTGAGTCAAGGCAAATAAATGTTTGAATACATATATTTAGAACTTTATAAACAAAGTGCCCAACCATAGCTAGGAGTGTCACAGAAAATAAGACTTACTTACCCCAGGACACTCATCTACATGTTTGTAGAAAGCCAAACCAGTACTGAAACGAGAATCAGCAGAGGTAATGGTATATATAAGAGTATATCGTCGATCTGAAAAGGGAGGTAAGAGATGAATCTCTACGACCGATAACAGAGAACCTATGAAATAGACCCCTTAGAAGGAGATCACTGCATTCAAATAGGCAATACTCTCCTCACATCCCTCTGACATTCACTGCACGCTGAGAGGAAAACCGGGCTCCAACTTGCTGCGGAGCGCATATCAACGTAGAATCTAGCACAAACTTACTTCACCACCTCCATCGGAGGCAAAGTTTGTAAAACTGAATTGTGGGTGTGGTGAGGGGTGTATTTATAGGCATTTTAAGGTTTGGGAAACTTTGCCCCTCCTGGTAGGAATGTATATCCCATACGTCACTAGCTCATGGACTCTTGCTAATTACATGAAAGAAAAAAAGGTTTAGGTGCCATGTCACTTTATATTTGCTAATTACTATAGCCAACAGAGGAAGCAAATCAAATAATTCAGATTATTTTGACACAATAGGGGCTATCTATCAAATGGAGCTTGATGCCCCGTGTTTCTGGCGAGCCTGCAGGCTCGCCAGAAACAGCAGTTATGAAGCAGCGGTCACAAAGACCGCTGCTCCATAACCTGTCCGCCTGCTCTGAGCAGGCAGACAGACATCACCGGAAATCAACCCGATCGAGTACGATCGGGTTGATTGACACCCCCTGCTGGCGGCCCATTGGCCGCGAGTCTGCAGGGGGCGGCGTTGCACCAGCAGCTCTTGTGAGCTGCTGGTGCAATGCTGAATACGGCGAGCGTATTGCTCCCGTATTCAGCGAGGTCTGGCGGACCTGATCCGCACTGTCGGATCAGGTCCGCCAGACTTTCTTAAATAGGGGCCAATCTCTTCTCTTCAATTATGAACGTAATTTAAACTACATTTATACACACACCTCCTCTCTTTTCCTGTTAATAGTCTCTTCTATTGAGGATTCTTTTCATTAAAGAAAATGTGTATCAACACTAATTAGTTTTATTTTGAAGCTGATGTTTCAGATTAGGTAAAAATTTGCTCAAAACTGATCCACCCTCTCTTTAGAGAAAATATGGTAGAGGTAAAGCAAATAATCCTCCGAGGTAAAAATCCCCTAAACAAATACTAGGTTTGTAGACCATAGACCATACCATCAAAAGATCATACTTTATCTCGCCACTTACTAAACATTTCATTTAAAGGAGCAATTAAAACAGCAACATTTTCTTTCATGATTTAGTTAGAACATACAATTTGAAACAACTTTCCAATTTACTCATATTATCAAATTAGCTTAAAGGGACAGTCAAGTCCAAAAAAACCTTTCATGATTTAAATAGGGAATGTAATTTTAAACAATTTTCCAATTTACTTTTATCACCAATTTTGCTTTGTTCTCTTGGTATTCTTAGTTGAAAGCTAATTCTAGGAGGTTCATATGATAATTTATTTATTATTTTTATTATTTTTATTATTTTTTATTTATAAAAGCGCCGACAGATTCCGCAGCGCTGCCCAAGGGTACAAGTATAACAGTACAGTGGAGAAACAATACAATAAGACACAACATTTTACATACAAATACAGGGGGAATTGAGGGCCCTGTTCCCGTGGGAATTTACAATCTAGATGGGTAGGAGGATTGGAAACAGGACCTTGAAGACTGCCTCTAATCTGAATGCATTTTGAACACTAGAGGGCATTAGTTCATGTGTTTCGTATAGATAACATTGAGCTCATGCACGTGAAGTTACCCTGGAGTGAGCACTGATTGGCTAAAAAGCAAGTCTGTCAAAAGAACTGAAATAAGGGGGCAGTTTGCAGAGGCTTAAATACAAGGTAATCAAAGAGGTAAAAAGTGTATTTATATAACTGTGTTGGTTATGCAAAACTGGGGAATGGGTAACAAAGGGATTATCTTTCTTTTTAAACAACAACAATTCTGGTGTTGACTGTCCCTTTAATTCTATTGCTATCCTTTGCTGAAAGAACAGCATTGCACTACTGGCATCCAGCTGAACACATCTAGTTAGCCAATCACAAGAGACAAATGTGTGCAGGCACCAATCAGCAGCTACTCCCACTAGTATAAGATATGTGCATATTCTTTTTCAACAAGGGATACCAAGAGAACAATTTGAAAATAGAAGATGAATTTAAAAAGGGTCTTAAAATTACATTCTCTATCGGAAACATGCAAGTTTAATTGTGACTTTCCTATCCCTTATCTCTCTTGTAGTAAAAAAGAAAAGTATGCAGAATACTTTCATTGTTTATTTTTTCCCTTTTCATGTATTTTAAAATTCCCTTGAGTTTCTAGAACATAAAAGGGCACTGCTATGTTGAAACCTAAATTCCTCTTATCTAATCTCTTCTTCTGAGGAATACAAACTATATAAACCACAGCACACAGCCATTGTTTACATTCTGTATCTGTCCCAACTGGTCCTTGGCAGTAGAGATTAACTAAGGGAAAGTAAAGCTACAACATGGTGGCACCCATTACTTTATAGAAGAGGATGTCATTTATAGAAACTATACACAACTTTCCAAATTATTTGTGTTATCAAATTTGCTTTGTTCTCTTGGTATCTTTCATTGAAGAGTAAAACTAGGTAGGCTCATAAGAATAGAGTACTAAAGACACGTGCACACTCCTGAGCGCTTATGAGCCTACCTAGTTTTACTCTTAAATAAAAGAATAAAGCAAATTTGATAACAAAAGTAAACTGGAAAGTTTTTTAAAATTGCATGCCCTATCCAAATCATGAAAGTGTAATTTTAACGTTACTGTCCCTTTAATGTCTCTTTAACCAGGGCATAGGGTGTGGTGGAAAGGTTTGTTTACAGTAAGGAGAGAGATAATGGATAATTTGCAGGGGGCAGGGTAATGGTCTTTAAGGGATTGAGTTTTGCCTCCTTTATTGGAAAGACATTTTACATTCTAATTAACATAAGAAAGCATAAATAATTATGCTACAGAGCTCAGAAACTAAAGTTGCTATGATGAATTTAACTGATACATTTATTTCAAATTACACACATTCCATTATAATTGGCCCTTAAAGGGTCCTCACAGCATATGTGCATATGCCGCTTAAAAAAAGTAAGAACTTTTCATAGAATTTTTGCTAATGGAATGATAACGCAAAAATGCTTCTATTAAAAACCGAAATACATCCATGGTTTTCTATTCCATCAGTTTTATATTTATTAATATTATTTTGTATATTTTACCTGAACTGTAAACTCCATTCTGGGTGGAAACCCTAAGAGGATATTTACATAGATTATAAACTCTCTAACGTTGAGTAGTGTGACTTGGCTGCCCAGTCCAGTATTCCAGGAGAGGATTTACATAAGTACAGAGGCATAAGGGGGGGGGGGGGGGTCTTCCTTAAAGGGACATGAAACAAAACTTTTATTTCATGATTCAGATAGACCATCCCTTTTTATACAACTTTCCAATTTATTTCTATTATCAATTTTGCTTCAGTCTCTTGATATCCTTTATTGAAGTAGCAGCAATGCACTACTAAGAGCTAGCTGAACACATCAGTAATCCAATAACAAGAGGAACATATTTGCAGCCACCAATCAGCTGTTAGCTTCCAGCTTCTTTAGCCTACCTATGTATACTTTTTCAACAAATGGATACTGAGAGAACAAAACAAATTAGTTAATAGAAGTAAATTGGAAAGTTGTTTAAACGTGCTTGCTCTATCTGAATCATAGGGGAAAAGTTGAGTTTCCTATCCCTATAAAGCAAATACAAGTTTGAGTTTTAAATATAAAAAGTAAAATATAAATGTAAAATATGTGTACTCTAGCCTAGATATTCTTTAGTTTGTGTATGTATTTACATATTGATTTATTATGTCTTATGTATCTGGAGTCTTTTGAGTTTCATGGTTGTTACAAAGTACAATAGTTATATAACCCCTTATCTAGACTATGCTCTTTAAAAAAATTTTTAGGATAACTTGCAATGTATTTCTATCTCTATCTGCAGTATACACAAATTTTCATATAACTGCATGTAATAGACACTACTATAAAGAAGAATATGCACAGATACTGATATAAAAATCCAGTATAAAACCTTTTAAAAACTTACTTAGAAGCTCCCAGTTTAGCACGGTTGAAAATGTTAGGCTGGAACACCCACTGAAAGGGGCTGCAAAGCAAAAGACCCTTTACACAAGCAGGAGAATGCTAGAGTAGGTAGACAACAGTCTACTTCTAAAACATTGGGGCTTGGTTAGGAGTCTGAAAATCAGCACAATGTTATTTAAAAATAAGTAAAACTACACATTTTTACAAAAATACCTGTATGAGATATATAAATGGATCATCTACAAAACAGTTATGCAAAGAAAAATCTAGTGTACAATGTTTCTTTAAAAGTCTTGCCTATGCACTAGTTACAGGGCTGTAGCGTTCTATAGCTCACTATAACATGGAGTAAGTAGGAAAGACCCAAACTGTCTCAAATTAAATTCCGTTATAGTTTCCTTAGCTGTGTAATCCCTCCCCCTAAACAGGATCAACAAGGAGCTTTATTCTCTCAGACAAGAGTCTTGTTTGAAACCTGACAACTAATCAGCTGTCTCCTGCCCAGCTTGTTGTAGATACAATTACTAAGGCAGAGCGTATGCCGGAGAGGGACATTTAAACAAGCATCAGATGAAAGGCTGTGCTGGGAAGGGACTACAAATATAAATACTGAGTATTTAAATAGCATTTTTTTTATTTATTGAAACTATAAAGAATACATATTACCTGTACAGAATAAGAAGTAAAATGTCTTATACTGATGCTGAGGAAAAGCAAGTTAATAGGGATACCCTGCAAGAGTTGAGCTTCAGAAGTGACTCAGGGTGTTCAGATAGCAGTCTGGATGAAAAGCTGACATTATCCCCAGACCTGGGATTTTCTCCTGTACCCAGCTGGTCTATTAACATGAGCTGCAAGAACAGGTAATGTATTATTTATTTATTTACTTATTTGTACATTGAAAGCAAATGACAGAAATATAAAGCATAACTACACAATGTCTCTTTGGTTACATCAAGTTGAGTTTTACCTCTTTAATGGTTAGAGACATAAGCAGTACCTACCTGTGAAAGGCTATAAATATAATTATAAAAAAAAAATGAAGAACAAAAAAGCTTGATTCTTACATTGTTTTGTTTTTTTGCTGTTATTATAAAGAAATAGAAAAATATGTGTAAAATAAAATGTTTTATCAAGAATACATTATATTAATGTTAAATTAGGTTTTGTATGTAGAAAACTGCAGGGCATGCAAACTTTGAAAATATATAGACAAATATATATCTAAAATATATATATATATATATATATATATATATATATATATATATATATATATATATATATATATATATATATATATATATATATATATATATATATATATATATATATATATATATATATATATATATATATATACATAAATATACATACAGGGTTGCTTGTATCTCACAGTTACCAACAGACAGTGAGAAAGCTGAGTGCCGCCCAACATATTACTATATTCTGTTTTCCTAGTCAATGACTTTAGTTTAATAATATATATTATATATGTATTTGTATGATTATATTTAAAACAATATGCTGCTGTTTTATATACCTTATTTTAATTTTTTTATTTAAATCTATCAAAATGTTTGTATTTTAAAACCAGTTTTTTTATAAATAACTACAGTACTTATTTTACCAAGTATCCTTTGCAATTATGTTACAAATTGTATTTATTACACTATACATTGAAAATATTACACATAAATTAAAATACACAATCTTTAATATGTTTTGCTTTCTAGAAAATAAAAATGCAGATATTACTGAAAACAAAGGTTAACAATTAAACACAGAGAATTCTAATATTAATATTTTTGAATTTTGTAAGAATCTGATTTCTTAAGTATAACATCCTATTTTGGGTTTTCAAGGAACACTAAAGAAAGTACAAATTTAAGTGTAATATGCACAGTAACCTTCTTTGCTACATGGTATAAATGAAACCTGCAGTGTAATTCAACTTTAATATAAGGGTACAGTGTATAATGAATAAATATTTTTAACTATTTTTCCACTAATCTGAGATACCCTATCCATTATTCTCACAATAACTATCTGGTACAATAAAGTCTGTTACCTAATGACAGCTGAATATCCTTTGTTGTAGGTTATCCAACATCACACCAAGGTGCAAATTAAAACTTTCTCCAGATTCCCAGAACGCAAGCCCTAACGACTTAACCACCCTGAATCAAGGTACCGTGGAAACAACAGTTTGTACATGTCACATGGTATACCCCTTAGAGACTAAACATCTGTGCACCACAAGTGCAAAGTGTATGAGGCTATTTTTTTTTTTTTTTTTATATAAAAAAGACTGATTTTGAACATACAGATACCTAATTGCCTTTGGTTTATATATTGATGCATGCAGATGGGGAACAAAATATCCCTAATGGGATATAAAAGTAAATTCAAAATGCACAGCATTGCATTACAGATTCACTTTTTTGGAATAATTTTAGCATATTTTTTGTGAGTTTTCAAAAATACTTCCTAAAAAGCTATCATAAGTTTTATAATAACCAAGAAAATAGTAGTAGGCTGTGTGTACATGGAGGAGCATGACTGAGATTCAGATGCATGCTGTGCATTTCAGTCCACTTTTAAGTCCCTTTAAATGGAGATTGACACCTCAAAATTCAAATTCATTTTGAAGTTACTTGTGAATTAAAAGGGAATTCAATTTAACATTTTGTTTATTAAGCAAATTAAATAGTACTAATTTAAAACAGTTTTTCTTGTTTAAAGCTAACAGGAAGTGCTCACCTGAACTGTGAGATTCATACTCTCACACATCCGCTCATGAACATAGATACACTTCACAAGCATAAAAAGAAAAAAATGTGTATTGTTTCTGCACAGGAACATCTTTTAAGAAAAACAAACATTTTATATATATAAAAAAGGTTAATCTTGTAGATATAACAAAGAAAAATAATATAATGTCCCTTTAAACCACATTTACTTAAAAAAAAGAGAATCATTTTGCAAGGAAAGCGGACAAAGTTCACCTTAGATTGATTGATCGATTGATTGTAATTGTCTGGGAAGTTAAGGAAAATAATGCAATGAAGGAAAAGTCCTTGTGCTCTGGGATACGGGTAAATTAAAACTAATTTTTATTTAATTAATTTAAAAACCTGATAAAAACACAAACAGGATATGTCAGAATACCTTACGCATTTCACACTATACACAGAACTTAATGATAGGTTATGCAGTCACTAATAGAACTGAATAAAAAAAGTCTTTATAAAGTCTTTATAGATACTAAATGAGATTAAAGATACATCTCTAGCAACATGTGCTACCTTTTCCCCAAGTTATTTTCATACATATCAGTGCTAATTTATAATCTACACCTATATATGACTTTGCTTCAGCTCATTAGCAAGACATATGTAATGTAGAAATATCAGATGTATGGCAAAGTATGTCACAATGACAGATTCCTCATTTTACAGCTGTTTTTCCAGTTGTGTCTCTGAGTATGTAGTTACTTTTGATGTCTGATTTCAGCAGTGTCATCTGAACAGCAGGAACTCCTTTATAAGTACATGAAACAAACAATTAGGTAATCTGCATATTGTCAAGGATACATAAGGAGTTTACTGGCTACTTTCATTGTTTACCAGGTGTGCCCAAAAGGTAAATTAGTATCTGTCAGTAAATCTGTAAGTGCTGACCGGGAGATCTCATTATTTTCCTGTGATTTCCCATCCTCCTCCTCAACTAACAGTGATGCTATGGACTCATGTTAAAAGAAAAGTATATTCAACACTTTCACAAGGGTAAACATCAGTTACTTTTTATTAGTAAGTCTTGATTCAGTACAAAAATATTAGAACACTATTTGTGTGTGATGTGTATGCTCAGATTTTGTTATGTTTAGAGCAGTAACTGGTAACCTTTCCTTAGGAATGGACAAATGTTGTGAAAGTACAATTCGCTTAGTAGAAAAAATAGTCCTACAAACATTTGTTTTGGACAATCAAATGTTGATAAGAATGAAAATTTATTAAAACTCAGTAAAATAATTTTATTTCCGGTTTTGGAATGTTACTTTCATTTTAGAATGTTCATAATTAGATTGAATATCCACATTTGACATTTCAAATGTAATATTCAATTTAACAAGTACTATTCAGAAGTTCAATAGTTCATGTGGTAGGGAAATTAGTACATTGATACATAATGTGGCAAAGTGAGATAAAAAGAATACTATGGAATCTAAAAAGAGACCATAGGATTAAAAAAACACAGGCGCTAAACAGCTTAAAATAGAAAAAATATATATAATAGCTTATTGAGCATATAACGCCAAATATATGTGCAAATAGTAACACCTGGTGCAGATTGGATCAACCAAAAAAGTGCTAACAACAAAGAAATAAAAATGTATAAATTTAATTACATATGTGAAACAAAATAAAATACAATGTATTTTGCAAACACGATAGCGCTGATCAGGCTCAAAATTGAAGTGTAGTATACAAATAGCAACAATGTGGTATAATATACAATACAAATGTAACAATGTGAAGAGTGTGATTGTAATCGATTTCCTGGTGAGATTCGATGTGGTGGTTTTTGGATTAGCCCAGATTTTGAAGGAAGATTTTGATCTTCAATGAGAGCTGGAACGAGATGAGGAAGACCAATAAAATGACAAAAAAGGCAACAATATAAGGTTTTCACTTATACTTACACCGGAGATCGGTGGTTAGATCCTAAATGTTCCTCTCAGTGGCATAAGACTCCAAACCGCAGGAAGCAGAAAATTCAGCCCAGCAAGGAGAAATGCAAACACCTTTACACACAGGTAACTGGGAAACTGCACCTACGGAGGCCGGAGAGAGACAAAAACAGAACAGAGCAGAGCAACGCGTTTCAACCCGTAGACAGGGTTTTTTTCAAGCTACATAATGTGGCAAACCTCGCCACTTATGAACTATGCAGGAATTGTTATTTAGGCTAATGGTTAAAATGTATGTTAAATTGTATGTTACTGTTTAAACTCTCTGCTGTTTCAGTTGGGAAACCCCTTGTAGGGGAGACTGTTTTTAAAAAGTGTTTGTTTGTTTTTTCTGTTGAAGAAAAAGTTGTTGTTGACTCCCAAGCTATGTGTCGTCTAGTTCTTGGTGGAAAGGGGTTATTATTACAATTACCAAGAGTAGTTACTTGCTTGTCTCTGCTTACCCAAAAGATATTACAGATCCTACTACCTCTCTGCTACAATTACCAAGAGTAGTTATTTGCTTGTCTCTGCTTACCAAAAAGATATTACAGATCCTACTGCCTCTCTGCTACAATTACCAAGAGTAGTTACTTGCTTGTCTCTGCCTACCCAAAATATATTACAGATCCTACTGCCTCTCTGCTACACATAAGATACAAATATGTAGATTCAAAATTTTCTATTTCGAATATTGCACTAAAGTGATGGTAAATCCAAGCATTTAACAAACGCTAGGATTTACCATCACTAAAAATAAAGTGGACTTTAATTGATCAACCATGTAAAAAGGGGTGCCAAACTCACCCTTTCTGTGCCGTTGCACAATGTTAAAGTCAGCGGCTCCTGCCGTCCACGGCACATCAATCTCCATCAATTAAGGTGACTTTTGCACCTCTGAACCAATAGCCGTGCATGTCAACTGACAAGTTTCTGTATGCATGCACAGCTATTGGTTTAGAGGCGCAAGCGACACCTCATTGGTAGAAGATCAATGTGCCGTAGGCGGCTGGAGCCACTGAGTTTAGGACTGTGCAACGGCACAGAAAGGGTAAGTTTAGCACCCTTTTTTACATGGTTGATCAATTAAAGTCCACTTTATTTGTAGTGATGGTAAATACTAGCGTTTGTTAAACCCTTGGATTTACCATCACTTTAAACCACTGGCTTTCAAACCTGTCATAAAGCCTCCCCAACAGGTCAGGTTTTAAGGATTACCTTGGATGAGAGCAGGTAAAATAACCATGTTTACTAATCAGCTGATTATTTCACCTGTGCTCCAGTTCAGATATCCTCAAAATGTGGCCTGTTAGGCAAGGTTGAGGACAGGTTTGTAAACCAGTGATATAAACAAATGCACACATAGACTACTAGCGCTGCATACAGAAAACTCCCTGCGCTTATATAAAATAGAAGAAACAATATTGATCAGCATAAAAAAAAATAATAAATAATACATACAATAAAAAAAGTAAGGTAAAAACAGATATCTGAAAAGATAGAAATGCAGAGAAAACTCTGACTTATGTTATTTATTTAAATATATAGTAAGCACATGACACATAGGGCCAGATTTACCAAGCAGCAGATATTGCTTTATCCGCCCATAGTTTCCGACTTTCCGGAAACATAAGTTAAGAAGCTGTGGTCGTATGGCGGACTGCAATCATCCCGATCCGATCAGGATGATTGACACCCCCTGCTAGCGAATGTGCAGGGGGCGGCATTGCACAAGCATTTCACAAGAAATGCTTGTGCAATGTTAAATGCCGTCAGCGTATGCTGTCAGCATTTAGCAATGCCGGGCGGGCCTGATTTGCTACAGCGAATCATGTCCACCCGGCATATGATAAATTGACCCAATAATGTACTTACAGGATAAAAACTGGTTACAAGCACATAAAATAAATATTCTAATTGAAAGGTCCTCCACACTTGTGTCGCACGTCCGTAATCAGCTTGGCTAGGTCACTTGAATGTTCACAGTCGGCGCTCGATATCTAAAAATAGGTAATAAACTGATCCTCTTGAAAAAGCCTGCACGCATAGCGGGAGAAACACGTTGAGGTGTATGGTCCTACCAGAGCCACCGTAGTTGTAGCAGTCACGCTAGCAGGCACCTTGTAACAGCGATTTATTTTTGGATATCGAATGCCGACTGTGAACATTCAAGTGACCTAGCCAACCTTTCGATTGGAACAATTATTTTATGTGCTTGTTATCAGTTTTTATCCTGTAAGTACATTAAATGTTATGTACTTACTGTATATTTAAATAAATAACGTGAGTCAGAGTTTGCGCTGTGTTTCTATCTTTTCAGATATCTGTTTTTACCATCACTTTAAAAAGAGCATTAGAAATACTATTGCAAATATATTGATTCAAATTTTTCAAAATTGAATATTGCATTATTTGATTTAAATTGTGCAATATTCGAATTAGAAAAATTTGAGTCAAATATTATAAATACTATTACATTAAAAAATGTTAGACTGGGCAAATATTTGAAATTCAAAAAAGAACTAAATGTGCTGAGGTAATACCTTGAAGTGACCAGCTGTGCAAGCCTCATTTGTTTAATTAGGTTTGATAACTAATTTAAAAAAAATAATCAATATTTCAGAATAATATAAGCAAAAAGAAAAGAACCACTAGCCATGCAACCCTTCTGTAAGTCATGTACCTGCATTCAATAAGACTGCCTGATAGGCACAATTTTGAAAAGTTTAGAACCAAAAGCCATGTCACCGTTTGATTCAGCACACTAAGTGATAATAAACAACCCTGAGTGCCACACAGAGCACATATTCACAGGGTGCAAACCCCTGAATTAGAGCACACTGACAAACTTCAGGGGAACAAATTTATTTTCTCTCAATGTTCCATTTTAGCTGCTGAAGTGTATTAAATTGTTTACAAATAGCTCCTTATCCTTTATATTGGCATTTTAAATAGTCGATTTTGCCTGCAGTATACCTACCAATACTGAAAGTTTCTATTCCTAGGTATAGGCTATTGAGAAACGATGTAAACACAGCCAGCAGAATAAATTACACTCACAATGGGAGGTGGAAGAGATAAAGCTCTACAATGTTCATTTTAAATAGTTCTTTTTTAATTTTGTATTGAGACAGAGATAAGAAAGGGAAGCATTTGAGTGATAAGATAATGAGATGATAAGATCTGATCGCACTCCAAGCTTAGCCTATTTTAATGGACAGTGGCTTCAAAGAGCAAATTCAGCTATTTCTTTTGTAAAATAAGATGCATAAATGAGCAATGTCTTATACGCTGCAGCTGGTATAACAAGTCACTGGGAACACATTCAGGGAAAAACAATTTTACAGTGAACTGTCCCTTTAAATGTATGCATGTTATTCAAACAAATTTTAGTCTTGCACACTGAAATTATGCATTAGTTATAACTGATAATCTAACACACGAAAGAAGCAGCTCTACTGGGTTTGAAAGCAAGGAAAAAAATCATTTTACATTTCTCACAGAAGGCATTTCATTTGAGCTTTCTGGAAATTCCCTGCACACAAGAAAATGTTATACAATTATAATGCAAGCCAACATCTAACCCCCGGATGGCAGAAATACCTGAAATTACCCATACCCACTCCCTCATCATCCAAAAGATTAATTGTACTTGAAGGGGGTTTTTCACTGAATTATACTGTACACTATTGTAGCATTGGCTTATTTAAAGGGACAGTTACAATAGCTTTGTCACCTTATTTATTCTTCTGTCTGATCACATTTGCAGCTTATTTGTTCTTTACATGTAAACAGAAACAAGTGAGGCTATTACAGTAAAACAGAGTGAGAAAAACAAACAAGATAACCATTTGTTCTAACCAAAGCACATTAGGCTAGATTACAAGTGGTGGGTTATTTAGTGCTGTCGCTCAAGCATTAAATCCGAGTTTTTAAAAAATGTGTTCAGCTAGCTGCCAGTAGTGCAATGTTGTTCCTTCTGCAAAGGATAAAAAAGAATGAAGCAAATTTGCTCATAGAAGTATATTGGAAAGTTGTTTAAAATTGTATGTTGTATCCAAATCATGAAAGAAAATATTGGGGTTTCCTGCCCCTTTAAGGGGAAACAATGTTTAAATTACAGTGTTAATGAGAAAATAAAAGGGAGTAGCCTGGTGCTCTCTTGGTTAGACCTCCAGACGACACAAGAGGATCAGATTAAAAAAATAATCTACTCAGATGATATAGAACTACTTTTTTCCATTTATGTCCCTTTATTTTTAGTTTGTGCTTTGAAATCAGATAATTAAAAATATCTTTTTTTTAAATTAACTTTACTTCTATTTTACAGGTCTCCTGACTGAATTAACCCCAAAATGGAATCAACAAAATTGTAGCTCAAGGTAAATGTGCTGACCTTTGAAAGCAATCTGTGATGTAAAAAGTTATATCATATCAAAAAGTGTCAATCATCCCGACCGTATCTGATCGGGGTGATTGCTGTCCGCCACCTCAGAGGTGGCGGACGAGTTAAGGAGCAGCGCTGCTTCTTAAAGGGACAGTCAACACCAGCATTTTTGTTGTTTAGAAAGAAAGATAATCCCTTTATTACCCATTTCCCAGTTTTGCATAACCACCACAGTTATAATAATGCACATTATACCTCTGTAATTACCTTGTATCTAAGCTTCTGTTGATTGCCCCCTTATTTCAGTTATTTTGACAGACTTGCATTTAAGCCAATCAGTGCTCACTCCTAGGTCACTTCACGTGCATGAGCTAGATGTTATCTATATGAAAAACATGAACTAATGCCCTATAGTGGTCAAAATGCATTCAGATTAGAGGGAGTCTTCAAGGTCTAAAAAATTAGCATATGAACCTCCTAGGTTTAGCTTTCAATTAAGAATACCAAGAGAACAAAGCAAAATTGGTGATAAAAGTAAATTTGGAAATTGTTTAAAATTACATGCCCTATTTAAATCATGAAAGTTTTTTTTTGGACTTGACTGTCCCTTTAACTCCTGATTCCGATGAGCCTAAAGGCTCGCACAGAATAAGCAGCTTGACTGCTTAATAATTCTTCCCCATTGAATCTACAACATAAGCTTCATCTATTAATATAAAACATGTTTATTCAGTTGAACACTGGCCTAGATGAAATTAACAGTATACTGTAAAATTGGTTTCACCTTAATGTGTTTACAATGACTTGCAAAGTTTAAAATGTATGGGAAATTATTTATTTAGGTTTATTTTTGTATATGAAATGACATTCTCTGCTAAGGGAAACCTCAACCTAATCAAATAGGCTGAGCTTCTAGGGAGATCAGACCTCCTTAGCTTATCTCTCAATATTTACACAAAATCCTCCTTATATCTGTATATGCAGTGAGATCAATAACAATGGTCTTATCATCAAAAACTCGCCAACATGGAGAGAAATGACACATAATCTTTGGGGGCTGTTTTTGAGCATTATATTGTAATGCAAGTGTCTTTCCTTCACATCTAGAATTCTGTATTGCTAGATAAATAGTTCTCAAGCTAAAATTAGCTTTTCTAAAATTGTTTTACCTCCCAATACTGCTTAGAGCAGAGAGCTTTAGATCAGTGGGCCCTTAGAGAGAACTATGGAAAACTAACGGCTAGATTACGAGTTTGGCGTTAGCCTTAAAAAGCAGCGTTAAGGGGTCCTAACGCTGCTTTTTAACGCACGCTGGTATTATGAGTCTGGCAGGTACAGGTGTACCGCTCACTTTTCTTCCGCAACTTTTCCATACCGCAAATCCCCTTACGTCAATTGCGTATCCTATCTTTTTAATGGGATTTTCCTAATGCTGGTATTACAAGTCTTGGAAGAAGTGAGCGGTACAGCCTCTACCTCCAAGACTCCTAACGCCTATAAAAGTCAGTAGTTAAGAGTTTTATGGGCTAACGGCGGAACATAAAGCTCTTAACTAAAGTGATAAAAAGTACACTAACACCCATAAACTACCTATTAACCCCTTAACCAAGGCCCCCCCACATCGCAAACACTATAATTAAATTATTAATCTGCCGACCAGACATCGCCGCCACCTACATTATACCTATGAACCCCTAATCTGCTGCCCCTAACATCGCCGACACCTACATTATATTTATTAACCCCTAATCTGCTGACCGGACATCGCCGCCACTATAATAAATGTATTAACCCCTAAACCGCCACACTCCCGCCTCGCGAACATTATAAACTTTGTTATTAACCCCTAATCTGCCATCCCTAACATCGCCGCCACCTACCTACAATTATTAACCCCTAATCTGCCACCTTCAATGTCGCTGCTACTATATTAAATGTATTAACCCCTAAACCTAAGTCTAACCCTAACCCTAACACCCCCTAACTTAAATCTATTTTTAATAAATCTAAATAAAATTACTATAATTAAATAAATTATTCCTATTTAAAATAAATACTTACCTATAAAATAAACCCTAATATAGCTACAATATAACTAATAGTTACATTTTAGCTATTTTAGGATTTATTTTTATTTTACAGGCAACTTTGTATTTATTTTAACTAGGCACAATAGTTATTAAATTGTTATTAACTATTTAATAGCTAACTAGCTAAAATAGATACAAAATTACCTGTAAAATAAACCCTAACCTAAGTTACAATTACACCTAACACTACTCTATAATTAAATTAATTACCTAAACTACCTACAATTAAATACAATTAAATTAAATAAACTAAATTACGGAAAAAAAAAAACACTAAATTACATAAAATTAAAAAAAAATTACAATATTTTAAACTAATTACACATAATCTAATCCCCCTAATAAAATAAAAAAGCCCCCCAAAATAATAAAATTCCCTACCCTACACTAAATTACAAATAGCCCTTAAAAGGGCCTTTTGAGGGGCATTGCCCCAAAGTAATCAGCTCTTTTACCAACCCTTAAAAGGGCTTTTTGCGGGGCATTGCCCCAAAGTAATCAGCTCTTTTACCTGTAAAAAAAAAGAAATACAATCCCCCCCCAATATTACAACCCACCACTCACACACCCCTACTCTAAAACCCACCTGATCCCCCTTTAAAAAAACCTAACACTACCCCATTGAATATCACCCTACCTTGAGCCGTTTTCACCGAGCCGTGCACCAGTGGTCATCCGATGGGGCAGAAGAAGACATCCGGACTGGCAGAAGTCTTCATCCTATCCGGGCAGAAGAGGACATCCGGACCGGCAGACATCTTCTATCTTCATCCATCCGACGAGGAACAGCTCCATCTTGAAGACCTCCGGCGCAGAACATCCTTCTCGGCCGACGGACTAACGATGAATGAATATTCCTTTAAATGACGTCATCCAAGATGGCGTCCCTCGAATTCTAATTGGCTGATAGGATTTACCTCACATTCTATTGGCTAAATCAACTAATCAGATTTTACCTACCTTAATTCCGATTGGCTGATAGAATCCTATCAGCCGATCGGAATTTGAGGGACGCCATCTTGGATGATGTCATTTAAAGGAATATTCATTCGTCGTTAGTCCGTCGGCCGAGAAGGATGTTCCGCGCCGGAGGTCTTCAAGATGGAGCTGTTCCTCGTTGGATGGATGAAGATAGAAGATGCCGCTTGGATGAAGATGTCTGCCTGTCCGGATGTCCTCTTTTGCCTGGATAGGATGAAGACTTCTGCTGGTCCGGATGTCCTCTTCTGCCCCATCGGATGACCACTGGTGCCCGGCTGGGTGAAAACGGCTCAAGGTAGGGTGATCTTCAATGGGGTAGTGTTAGGTTTTTTTAAGGGGGGATTGGGTGGGTTTTAGAGTAGGGGTGTGTGGGTGGTGGGTTGTAATGTTGGGGGGGATTGTATTTCTTTTTTTTACAGGTAAAAGAGCTGATTACTTTGGGGCAATGCCCTGCAAAAAGCCCTTTTAAGGGCTGGTAAAAGAGCTGATTACTTTGGGGCAATGCCCCGCAAAAGGCCCTTTTAAGGGCTATTTGTAATTTAGTGTAGGGTAGGGAATTTTATTATTTTGGGGGGCTTTTTATTTTATTAGGGGGATTAGATTAGATGTAATTAGTTTAAAATATTGTAATTTCTTTTTTATTTTATGTAATTTAGTGGGGGGGTTTTTCCGTAATTTAGTTTATTTAATTTAATTGTATTTAATTGTAGGTAGTTTAGGTAATTAATTTAATTATAGAGTAGTGTTAGGTGTAATTGTAACTTAGGTTAGGGTTTATTTTACAGGTAATTTTGTATTTATTTTAGCTAGTTAGCTATTAAATAGTTAATAACTATTTAATAACTATTGTGCCTAGTTAAAATAAATACAAAGTTGCCTGTAAAATAAAAATAAATCCTAAAATAGCTATAATGTAACTATTAGTTATATTGTATCTATATTAGGGTTTATTTTATAGGTAAGTATTTAGTTTTAAATAGGAATAATTTATTTAATTATAGTAATTTTATTTAGATTTATTAAAAATAGATTTAAGTTAGGAGGTGTTAGGGTTAGACTTAGGTTTAGGGGTTAATACATTTATTATAGCGGCGGCGATGTCCGGTCGGCAGATTAGGGGTTAATAATTGTAGTTAGGTGGCGACGACGTTGGGGGTGGCAGATTAGGGGTTAATAAATATAATGTAGGTGTCGGCGATGTTAGGGGCAGCAGATTAGGGGTTCATAGGTATAATGTAGGTGGCAGCGGTGTCCGGAGCGGCAGGTTAGGGGTTAATAATATAATGCAGGTGGCGAGGATGTCGGGGGCGGCAGATTAGGGGTTAATAAGTGTAAGATTAGGGGTGTTTAGACTCTGGGTTCATGTTAGGGTGTTAGGTGTAGACTTAGAAAGTATTTTCCCATAGGAAACAATGGAGCTGCGTTAGGAGCTGAACGCTGCTTTTTTGCAGGTGTTAGGTTTTTTTTCAGCCAGCTCAGCCCCATTGTTTCCTATGGGGAGATCGTGCACAAGCACGTTTTAGCCAGCTTACTGCTACCGTAAGCAACGCTGGTATTACAGGGAGAAGTGGCGCTAAATTTTCTCAACGCTCACTTTTCTGAGGCTAACGCAGCCATTGAGAAAACTTGTAATACCAGCGTTGTTTAAAGTGTGCGCTGGAAAAAAAAGGCTCGTTAGCAACGATAGTTTTTACCGACAAAACTTGTAATCTAGCCGTAACATTTTATTATTGTTCTGTCCAACCACCCACAGCGAGTGCAGTTTTTTTCTAAACCTTATTGTTTACATTATTTACTATATGTTGAGTTGCCATGATTCGCTATAGCGAATCATGTCCCCTCAACGTTGCTAAATGCTGACAGCATACGCTGTCGGCATATATCATTGCACAAGCATTTCTAATTAAATGCTTGTGCAATGCCGCTCCCTGGCAGGCAGTCGTCTGCTAGCAGGGGCTGTCAATCATCCTGGGACATAGGGAGAGGAGATATTTTGAATATGAAACAAAACATTCCAATTACTGATACAGTCAACACAGATAATGTAAGAGTCTGTCTTACCATGTGGTACATGATATATAGCATTGATGGCTAACGTTGGCACGCCTGATGTTTCAGAACTGCATTTCCCGCATGATGCTCAAATAGACTGCAGTGTGCCTAAGCATTATGAGAATTAGCTTAGCCATCACTTATATAGGGCTGCCAGTTGTCAAGTATTCAACTGGGCAGCCCAGTATTTTAGCAGATTGTCCAGTAAAATCTTCACAAAAATACTGGACACTTAAATGTCCAGTTTTTGTTAAGTCCCTGAGTGTTAGCTAAATGTAAAAGGCCTCATATGCCTCAACACATTACAAATAAAGAGAAAACAAAGTGAGGGTTAGTCAAGGGGTCAATCACTACCGTCAGCCAAAGCAATACAATTATTGATTTGTGTGTTACTGGCAGCCAAGGGGTAACATTACTGTTCAGTTGTGTAAAGTATAGATGGTGGGGGCTAAGGTAGAGCTTTTGGGGGAAGCATTGTGTGATCCCTCCTACTATTGTACCCAGTCACCAACAGATTGTCCAGTATGTTTTTGGAGAACATCTTGCAACCCTAATGATATAACATCTGTAGAACAAGAGGGAATGTAATGTATTGCATAGAACTAGAAAATAAATAAATGGGAAATCCAATACTATAAATATTAAACTGTCTGTATTTGCTTCTTCTGCAGTGAATCTTCCATTGAAAAATTATTCTGCAAGCCAGTAAGTTCATTCAGTTCCATTATACATATACAAAAACACATCTATCATCTATCTATCTATCTATCTATCTATCTATCTATCTATCTATCATCATCTATCAATCTATCATCTATCTTTCCGTCCGCCTGCCTGTCTGTCTGTCTGTCTGTCTATCTATCTATATCTATCTATCTATCTATCTATCTATCTATCTATCTATCTATCTATCTATCTATCTATATACAGTATGTCTCTGTCTATCTATCTGATCTGTATCTATCTATGTCTGTCAATCTATCTGACCTGTCTGTCTCTCTGTCTGATCTGTCTGTCTCTGGGCAAATGTTGATAGAATAAAATAATTTAGAGTAAGAAGAGAACCTCAGTCATATAGAGATGATGTAAGATTTACTTTACTCTATGAGATCCTCAGTAGTTGGAAAAATACCAGGAGGCAGAAAGGAAGGTCATTAGTATGGAAAAATAAAACATCATTGTCATACAGCAATAACAACTGCTGTTCTGTAAACGTTACTATAGGCCGTTTGCTTATTTATTGCAAATGTCAGACATATAAGCAATAGCTGCTGCAACATGGGGCCCTAGGTCAGCAGGTGATGTTAAAGGGGCATAGAAGTGTGAAAAGAAAAATGCTTTAATGTTTTAGAGCATTTTATTATTTCACCGTTTAACATCTGCAAAGGTTAAAGGGACAGTAAAGTCAAAATTACACTTTCATGATTTATATAGAGCATGTGATGTTAAAAAACTTTCTAATTTACTTTGATTATAAACTTTGCTTAGATCACTTGTTATCCTTTGTTGAAAAGTAAACTGCGTAGGCTGATAGGAGCTCAGGAGCGTCCATGTGTCTTTATCAGTCTACGGCAGCAGTGTTTGTAACTATGTATGACATTGCTATAAAGAATGTTGCAAACTGCTGCTAGATGGATAAATCTTTAGCAAAGGATACAAAGAGATCTAAGCAAAATTGATAATATAAGTAAATTGGAAAGTTGTTTAAAACTTAATATACGATCAAATCCATTTAAGTTTAATTTTGACTTTACTGTCCATTTAAAGTTAGCTCAAGAGCAGCAATGGACTACAATGAGATAGGTGAACACATCTGATAAGCCAATGACATGAAGCATATGTGTGTATCCACCAATCACTAACTAGGTCCATGAATGGAATTGCTGATCCTACCTAGGTATAATCTGCAACAAAGGATACCTAGAGATCATAATACATTTGAAAAAATAAGTAAATTAAAGTCTCTTAAAATTGCATGCTCTGTCTGAACCATGAAAGATTATTTTTGGCTTTTGTGTCTCATTAAGATTGATTAGTATATTAGTAGATTAGTTATAAATAGAAAAATAAAAATTAAGTGGTTGTGCATAGAGGAAGGACTAGAGATTAGGGGAGAGAGGGAAACTACACCCACCAGTAGCACTCACTATCCTTTGTTATATAGCTTTTCAGATCGTTTTGTTAGTACATCCAAATGATCAGGCTGAGAATTGCCTCTAATGGCGCTTTTATGCCAACAGACATATCAGAATCAGTCTCAAACATCCAATTATTAAGTATAGACAATGTGCACATTTTACACTATTAGTTGCATATGTCAGTGGTACTCAATTTTATAATAAGGCATTGTCATTGATAAGGGGAAAAGAACCAAATCTACTTTACAAGAATAAAATAGGACTGGTTTATTTGATTGTGAGGTAAATGGTTTGTTAATAGAATGTACTATGTTTTTGATTTAAAGAAAAAACCAACAAGAAGAGCAAAGCTGAGAGATAATGAGGAGAATGCATCTACAAGGAAGGTAATATTATCTGAGGGAAATCTGCATTATAGTAGGCACTTGCAATGTCTAGAGAAAAACTGACACACACAAACACATGCACAGACACACACAGGCATAAACACACAAACACATGCACAGACAACATAAACACACAGACACATGCATACAAACACATGCACAGACACACATACACATACATAGACACACACATGCATAAACACACAAACACACGCATACAAACACACGCACAGACACACACACAGACTACATACACACACATGTATAAACACACAGACACACACAAACTACATACACACACATGCATAAACACACAGAAACGTGCATACAAACACACACAGAAACACACAAAGACTACATACACACACATGGATAAACACACAGACACACAAACACAGGCACACACACATTCTCAGAAACACACACAACCATGCACATGTAAAAACACACAGACACACACATACAAACACACACATGCAAAAAACACACAGACACATGTATAGACACACACATGCATAAACACACAAAAACATGCATACAAACACACACACAGACTACATACACACACATGTATAAACACACAGACACAGACTACATACACACACATGCATTCAAACACACACACAGACTACATACACGCACATGCATAAACACGGACACACAAATGCACACACAGACATACACATGCAACCAGGGCCGTCTTTAATATTGATTGGACCCTGGGCAAAAATTTTCTTGGCCCCCCCCATGCAATTTTGATCTCCACCCCAACATCCCAAAAAACAACTAAATCAATTTTTTTTTTTTTATTATTAGCCCAGCGGTGGATCATCCACTACTGGGCTAATCATTTAAAAAAAAAAAAAAAATGCAATATGTGAAACTGGACCTAAGCAGTACTAATAAGTAAATAAATATATAAATTCCTCCACTGTGGATTCATTTAATATTCTTTTGAATGTGATTCTGGTGTGAGGTTTGCTGGTTAAAGAGATTTAGGGCAGCCAACAGGAGCAAAGCAAGGTAAAGGAGGAAGCATGGAGGTGCAGACAAATATAAGTTTACTGACTGGAACAGCAGAACTACTATGGGAAGCTGTAAAATCTGAGACAGAGAGAAAATAAAAACTATAAAAATAAACCTTACATTAATGTGTGAAGTATCAGCATGACGCTATACATCAGCCACACCAGCACATGTTGCTTCTTTGCTAGGAACAAGTTCCCTCTCACCCTGAACTAGACAATGCTGCATGGGGAGGGGCGTGTGTGCACTCACTTATTCTTCCCACTGACACCTTTCTACAAAGCACTATTCTCCTAACAAACTTCAGTTAGTTGATCTTAGGGCCACAGCAGAAAGAGCAGGGCTAAGGGGACCAGTAGACTGGAAGCTGTCTGTACAAGGCTGCATGGATACAGTGTGAGATGAGTCACACAGCCTCAAGACTGAAGAGAGCAGTGTATGCAGCTGCACAGATGCTCAAATCCTCATGTGCCTGCCGCTCCAGCTTTCTGCTGCATGCGCCTACAGTCAGCCCTACCCAGAAACAATCCCCACCACCAGAGCAGTTACCTGGTAACAGTGGTAACCCCAATAGGACCTTTTCTGATGCAGTGGGAAATGGCTGGATGCCGAGTTAGGGCTTTGGATTCAGTGCTGCACAGTGCACATCTAAAACAGCAAATAGCACTAGCTTGGCATGTCACATGACACCGGCACGGTCTGGCACAGTTTTTTTAAAAAAATATAAGCAGAGTACTTTTGACTGTGACAGTATTAGGACTGAATGTGTGTGTTCCCCATGTCACATCAGCAGTCTGGTATGAACAATAAAAAAAAAATGTTTTTTTTTTTTTGTTTTTTTTTTAGGACTCTTGGGCCCCTCAACAGAGACTGGGGCCCAGGGCAGCTGCCCCTTTTGCCCTGTGTTAAAGACGGTCCTGCATGCAACAAAACACACAGACACACACATACAAACACGCACAGACTGCAAACACACAGACACACAAATGCAAAAAACATAATTTATGTAAGAACTTACCTGATAAATTCATTTCTTTCATATTAACAAGAGTCCATGAGCTAGTGACGTATGGGATATACATTCCTACCAGGAGGGGCAAAGTTTCCCAAACCTCAAAATGCCTATAAATACACCCCTCCCCACACCCACAATTCAGTTTAGCGAATAGCCAAGAAGTGGGGTGATAAAAAAGTGCGAAAGCATATAAAATAAGGAATTGGAATAATTGTGCTTTATAAAAAATCATAACCACCACAAAAAAAGGGCGGGCCTCATGGACTCTTGCTAATATGAAAGAAATGAATTTATCAGGTAAGTTCTTACATAAATTATGTTTTCTTTCATGTAATTAGCAAGAGTCCATGAGCTAGTGACGTATGGGATAATGATTACCCAAGATGTGGATCTTTCCACACAAGAGTCACTAGAGAGGGAGGGAAAAAATAAAGACAGCCAATTCCTGCTGAAAATAATCCACACCCAAAATAAAGTTTAACGAAAAACATAAGCAGAAGATTCAAACTGAAACCGCTGCCTGAAGTACTTTTCTACCAAAAACTGCTTCAGAAGAAGAAAATACATCAAAATGGTAGAATTTAGTAAAAGTATGCAAAGAGGACCAAGTTGCTGCTTTGCAAATCTGATCAACCGAAGCTTCATTCCTAAACGCCCAAGAAGTACAAACTGACCTAGTAGAATGAGCTGTAATTCTCTGAGGCGGAGTTTTACCCGACTCAACATAGGCAAGATGAATTAAAGATTTCAACCAAGATGCCAAAGAAATGGCAGAAGCTTTCTGGCCTTTTCTAGAACCGGAAAAGATAACAAATAGACTAGAAGTCTTTCGGAAAGATTTAGTAGCTTCAACATAATATTTCAAAGCTCTAACAACATCCAAAGAATGCAACGATTTCTCCTTAGAATTCTTAGGATTAGGACATAATGAAGGAACCACAATTTCTCTACTAATGTTGTTGGAATTCACAACTTTAGGTAAAAATTCAAAAGAAGTTCGCAACACCGCCTTATCCTGATGAAAAATCAGAAAAGGAGACTCACAAGAAAGAGCAGATAATTCAGAAACTCTTCTGGCAGAAGAGATGGCCAAAAGGAACAAAACTTTCCAAGAAAGTAATTTAATGTCCAATGAATGCATAGGTTCAAACGGAGGAGCTTGAAGAGCCCCCAGAACCAAATTCAAACTCCAAGGAGGAGAAATTGACTTAATGACAGGTTTTATACGAACCAAAGCTTGTACAAAACAATGAATATCAGGAAGAATAGCAATCTTTCTGTGAAAAATAACAGAAAGAGCAGAGATTTGTCCTTTCAAGGAACTTGCGGACAAACCTTTATCTAAACCATCCTGAAGAAACTGTAAAATTCTCGGAATTCTAAAAGAATGCCAAGAAAAATGATGAGAAATACACCAAGAAATATAAGTCTTCCAGACTCTATAATATATCTCTCTAGATACAGATTTACGAGCCTGTAACATAGTATTAATCACAGAGTCAGAGAAACCTCTTTGACGAAGAATCAAGCGTTCAATCTCCATACCTTTAAATTTAAGGATTTCAGATCCTGATGGAAAAAAGGACCTTGTGACAGAAGGTCTGGTCTTAACGGAAGAGTCCACGGTTGGCAAGAGGCCATCCGGACAAGATCCGCATACCAAAACCTGTGAGGCCATGCCGGAGCTACCAGCAGAACAAACGAGCATTCCTTCAGAATCTTGGAGATTACTCTTGGAAGAAGAACTAGAGGCGGAAAGATATAGGCAGGATGATACTTCCAAGGAAGAGATAATGCATCCACTGCCTCCGCCTGAGGATCCCGGGATCTGGACAGATACCTGGGAAGTTTCTTGTTTAGATGGGATGCCATCAAATCTATTTCTGGAAGTTCCCACATGTGAACAATCTGAAGAAATACCTCTGGGTGAAGAGACCATTCGCCCGGATGCAACGTTTGGCGACTGAGATAATCCGCTTCCCAATTGTCTACACCTGGGATATGAACCGCAGAGATTAGACAGGAGCTGGATTCCGTCCAAACCAAAATTCGAGATACTTCTTTCATAGCCAGAGGACTGTGAGTTCCTCCTTGATGATTGATGTATGCCACAGTTGTGACATTGTCTGTCTGAAAACAAATGAACGATTCTCTCTTCAGAAGAGGCCAAAACTGAAGAGCTCTGAAAATTGCACGGAGTTCCAAAATATTGATTGGTAATCTCACCTCCTGAGATTCCCAAACTCCTTGTGCCGTCAGAGATCCCCACACAGCTCCCCAACCTGTGAGACTTGCATCTGTTGAAATTACAGTCCAGGTCGGAAGCACAAAAGAAACCCCCTGAATTAAACGATGGTGATCTGTCCACCACGTTAGAGAGTGTCGAACAATCGGTTTTAAAGATATTAATTGAGATATCTTTGTGTAATCCTTGCACCATTGATTCAGCATACAAAGCTGAAGAGGTCGCATGTGAAAACGAGCAAAGGGGATCGCGTCCGATGCAGCAGTCATAAGACCTAGAATTTCCATGCATAAGGCTACCGAAGGGAATGATTGTGACTGAAGGTTTCGACAAGCTGCAATCAGTTTTAGACGTCTCTTGTCTGTTAAAGACAGAGTCATGGACACTGAATCTATCTGGAAACCCAGAAAGGTTACCCTTGTCCTAGGAATCAATGAACTTTTTGGTAAATTGATCCTCCAACCATGATCTTGAAGAAACAACACAAGTCGATTCGTATGAAATTCTGCTAAATGTAAAGACTGAGCAAGTACCAAGATATCGTCCAAATAAGGAAATACCACAATACCCTGTTCTCTGATTACAGACAGAAGGGCACTGAGAACCTTTGTAAAAATTCTTGGAGCTGTAGCTAGGCCAAACGGCAGAGCCACAAACTGGTAATGCTTGTCCAGAAAAGAGAATCTCAGGAACCGATAATGATCTGGATGAATCGGAATATGCAGATATGCATCCTGTAAATCTATTGTGGACATAAAATTCCGTTGCTGAACAAAAGGCAAGATAGTCCTTACAGTTACCATCTTGAACGTTGGTATCCTTACATAACGATTCAATATTTTTAGATCCAGAACTGGTCTGAAGGAATTCTCCTTCTTTGGTACAAAGAAGAGATTTGAATAAAACCCCATCCCCTGTTCCTGAACTGGAACTGGCATAATTACTCCAGTCAACTCTAGATCTGAAACACAATTCAGAAATGCTTGAGCTTTTACTGGATTTACTGGGACACGGGAAAGAAAAAATCTCTTTGCAGGAGGTCTCATCTTGAAACCAATTCTGTACCCTTCTGAAACAATGTTCTGAATCCAAAGATTGTGAACAGAATTGATCCAAATGTCTTTGAAAAAACGTAACCTGCCCCCTACCAGCTGAGCTGGAATGAGGGCCGCACCTTCATGTGGACTTAGAAGCAGGCTTTGCCTTTCTGGCTGGCTTGGATTTATTCCAGATTGGAGATGGTTTCCAAACTGAAACTGCTCCTGAGGATGAAGGATCAGACTTTTGTTCTTTGTTGAAACGAAAGGAACGAAAACGATTATTAGCCCTGTTTTTACCCTTAGATTTTTTATCCTGTGGTAAAAAAGTTCCTTTCCCACCAGTAACAGTTGAAATAATAGAATCCAACTGAGAACCAAATAATTTGTTACCCTGGAAAGAAATGGAAAGTAGAGTTGATTTAGAAGCCATATCAGCATTCCAAGTCTTAAGCCATAAAGCTCTTCTAGCTAAAATAGCTAGAGACATAAACCTGACATCAACTCTGATAATATCAAAGATGGCATCACAGATAAAATTATTAGCATGCTGAAGAAGAATAATAATATCATGAGAATCATGATGTGTTACTTGTTGCGCTAAAGTTTCCAACCAAAAAGTTGAAGCTGCAGCAACATCAGCCAAAGATATAGCAGGTCTAAGAAGATTACCTGAACACAGATAAGCTTTTCTTAGAAAGGATTCAATTTTCCTATCTAAAGGATCCTTAAACGAAGTACCATCTGACGTAGGAATAGTAGTACGTTTAGCAAGGGTAGAAATAGCCCCATCAACTTTAGGGATTTTGTCCCAAAATTCTAATCTGTCAGACGGCACAGGATATAATTGCTTAAAACGTTTAGAAGGAGTAAATGAATTACCCAATTTATCCCATTCTTTGGAAATTACTGCAGAAATAGCATTAGGAACAGGAAAAACTTCTGGAATAACCACAGGAGATTTAAATACCTTATCCAAACGTTTAGAATTAGTATCAAGAGGACCAGAATCCTCTATTTGTAAAGCAATTAGAACTTCTTTAAGTAAAGAACGAATAAATTCCATTTTAAATAAATATGAAGATTTATCAGCATCAACCTCTGAGACAGAATCCTCTGAACCAGAAGAGTCATCAGAATCAGAATGATGATGTTCATTTAAAAATTCATCTGTAGGGAGAGAAGTTTTAAAAGATTTTTTACGTTTACTAGAAGGAGAAATAACAGACATAGCCTTCTTTATGGATTCAGAAACAAAATCTCTTATGTTATCAGGAACATTCTGCACCTTAGATGTTGAAGGAACTGCAACAGGCAATGGTACTTTACTAAAGGAAATATTATCTGCATTAACAAGTTTGTCATGACAATCAATACAAACAACAGCTGGAGGAATAGCTACCAAAAGTTTACAGCAGATACACTTAGCTTTGGTAGATCCAGCACTAGACAGCGATTTTCCTGTAGTATCTTCTGACTCAGATGCAACGTGAGACATCTTGCAATATGTAAGAGAAAAAACAACATATAAAGCAAAATTGATCAAATTCCTTAAATGACAGTTTCAGGAATGGGAAAAAATGCCAAAGAACAAGCTTCTAGCAACCAGAAGCAATGAAAAATGAGACTTAAATAATGTGGAGACAAAAGCGACGCCCATATTTTTTAGCGCCAAATAAGACGCCCACATTATTTGGCGCCAAAAATGACGCCACACCCGGAACGCCGACATTTTTGGCGCAAAATAACGTCAAAAAATGACGCAACTTCCGGCGACACGTATGACGCCGGAAACGGAAAATAATTTTTGCGCCAAAAAAGTCAGCGCCAAGAATGACGCAATAAAATGAAGCATTTTCAGCCCCCGCGAGCCTAACAGCCCACAGGGAAAAAAAGTCAAATTTTTTGAAGGTAAGAAAAAATGATTAAATCAAATGCATTATCCCAAATATGAAACTGACTGTCTGAAAAATAAGGAAAGTTGAACATTCTGAGTCAAGGCAAATAAATGTTTGAATACATATATTTAGAACTTTATAAACAAAGTGCCCAACCATAGCTTAGAGTGTCACAGAAAATAAGATTTACTTACCCCAGGACACTCATCTACATGTTTGTAGAAAGCCAAACCAGTACTGAAACGAGAATCAGCAGAGGTAATGGTATATATAAGAGTATATCGTCGATCTGAAAAGGGAGGTAAGAGATGAATCTCTACGACCGATAACAGAGAACCTATGAAATAGACCCCGTAGAAGGAGATCACTGCATTCAAATAGGCAATACTCTCCTCACATCCCTCTGACATTCACTGCACGCTGAGAGGAAAACCGGGCTCCAACTTGCTGCGGAGCGCATATCAACGTAGAATCTAGCACAAACTTACTTCACCACCTCCATCGGAGGCAAAGTTTGTAAAACTGAATTGTGGGTGTGGTGAGGGGTGTATTTATAGGCATTTTGAGGTTTGGGAAACTTTGCCCCTCCTGGTAGGAATGTATATCCCATACGTCACTAGCTCATGGACTCTTGCTAATTACATGAAAGAAACACAGATACATGCATACAGACACACACATGCACAGACACACACGCATGCACATGCATAAACATACAGACACACAAATACAAACACCCACAGACTACATACAGATGAATATAAACAAACACAAACATACACATGCAAAAACACACAGACACATGCATAAACACACACAGACTACATACACACATGTATAAACACACAGACACAGGCTACATACACACACAGGCATACAAACACACACACAGACACACACAGACTACATACACACACATGCATAAACACGGACACACAAATGCACACACAGACACACACATGCAACAAAACACACAGACACACACATACAAACACCCACAGACTGCAAACACACAGGCACACAAATGCAAAAACACAGACACATGCATACAAACACACAAACACAGACACACACATGCACAGACACACACGCATGCACATGCATAAACATGCAGAGACACAAATACAAACACCCACAGACTACATACATACATATGCATATAAACACACACAGACTACATACACATGCATAAAAACACAGACACATGCATACAAAGACACACACACAAATAGTACATTTCAAACTGTACTGTAAAATTGGTTTCCCATTAATATGTTTCCAAAGACTACCAGCTGCAGGATATTAAATAAATAGGACATTTCACACTTAGGTTTATTTTTTTATTTTAAAAACGCATGGAAACCTCAAGTAGATGATAAGCGTTAATTCCAAGTGGGAGTTTGATTTCTGATACTGCCTTTTGGTTACATAGCTTTTTCACAGATAATACTATAGTATTCCTATCTCCAGTGTAGGTGGTGGTTTTACAAAGCACAAGCAGCAATTTCAAATGAAAAAATAAAGGTAAAAGAGCTATTTGTAAACAATTTAATACACTCCAGCAGGTAAAATGGATCATTTAAAAGGGAGATCAATTTACTATATAATGTGACTATAAGTAAGGAGCAAACACATATAAGTCGATATAACAGTTTAATTGCACTTAAATTCCGATCATGAATTGCAAGAAAATATACAATCCTTTAGGGATAGCTGTAAACAAAAGATCACAGTTCTCTATGGGGAAAACAGACAGAAGTAGATGTTTAAAAGTTCAGTGAAATACAACACAATCCCTAAACATTAAACATTAGACAAGATATTTTAAAATTATTTTTAAACTAATTGTTATGTTTTTAAAATCTTTAAAGATGACTTCAATGCACTACATCACTTTTTTTTTACAACCATTAGGCTAAAACAGACCTTTTTTCACTTATTTTTTTTCCAAAAAAGAAATCTCGCATGAAACTTTCAGACCTGTTTCATAGCCCTGAGTTTGTTAAAGAACAGGAGAAGCAGTGGCCAGAAGACAAACCAGTGGAAACTGCTAAGGAGAGCAACCTTAATGCCACAGCCAGTGGTGATGTAGCAACGTTTGAGAAGCTTTCTGTAAGTAGATATTGTAGGGTTAACTATTATTGTACATTACTGCACTTCAACACTAGGGATGGACGAAGACGATGAAGCTGCAATTAGCTTGGTAGAACCAATAGTCCTGTGGACATTTGTTTTGGACAATTGAATGATGATAGGAACGAAAATTCATTAAAATTCGGTAATTGAATGTTATTTCCGGTTTTCGAATGTTACTTTAGTTTTTAAATGTTTAGAATTAGATTGAATATCCACATTCGAAATTTGGAATGTATCATTCAATTTAACAAATACTATTCAGAAGTTCAATAGTTCATGTGGTAGAGAATTTAGTATTTAGAAATATATATATGTGTATTTATATATGTGTATGCATGGGTATGTATGTGCACACAAAGATACATACATCCAGATTCACACACACATATACACACACAATCAATATATATATATATATATATATATATATACACACACATACATACATATATATATATATATATATATATATATATATATATATATATACACACAAACTGTGACACACCTCTGAGCCCTTTCAAATCTAACACCTTTTTAAATTTTTAAATACTATATCCCTTTAATGGGCCATTATAGTCAAACAATGACTTGCTTTAACCTTAATTTAAATTTTAAGACTAGCGAACCTGCACTACTGTGCATTTAACCCTCCACAAAGGGTCAAGAGCGTTTTCCCCTTGGGACCAGCAGTGCAGAGGTTAAACACACAATAGTGCAGGGCTTATAGTCCTAAAACTATATGGTCTAATGGATTAGAGCATGTAATTTTGTTTTACTATAAGGGCCATTTAAAACACTTTATGAACATTTATTTTATTGAAAAACATTTTTTACTTTTAATATTTATTAATGAGTGAACTACTACTATTTAATTATATTATACATGAGTATTTATAAACTTTTATTGTCGTTCTAATACTTTACTTCAGGTTTTCAGTCAAGCTAACTTTTTTCCAACACTTATTAATTGCGCTTGAGTGTAATACATACCTCACAACTTTAAATTGAGTGATGTTTAGCAAGGCCATGCTGTGCATTGAAAGTATAAGGAGCGCTAAATAAATGTCAGCTATGCTAAACATTCTCTGGTTATTCTTTTTTACCATTCACTTGTTATACCAGATTGTGCTCTATTTCTAGCATGGGCCTACAATTCCGATAATCCTAGTATTATGAAGGTATAATCTAGATTTTATTAAAGGTACAGAGACAAGTATTTTGTATTCTCTTTCTTTACTACTCCAATGCAGCATTTAAAAGTACAAGAATAACATAACATAAGATATTAAAACAACATAGAAATTAAAGAACCACAACAAGTAGCTAAGTAGAGAGCTAAATTATAACTCCAAGAAAAAAGTGACCAATCAGAGAAGGAATAGTGTCCATAAACTGTCCAATAAGCAGCCAAACCTCCTCTTTCTTGACTGATGGTCACAAAGGGAAACATTTTTAGAACCATGAAGAATCCAAAATGTCCTAAACAACAAATCAAAACATATATATAACAACTGTAGGTTTGATTGGAGAGAAACTTGGTCGAGAAGAAATTGATTGCAGAAGATGAACTTGGTCTAGGGATGTTTGAAAGGTGGGAATCCTCTTGAACAGAAGGTAGAAATCCGGACATAAGAAAAGGGTTCCGTTCAGATGGAAACTGTCAAAACAAAAAATATTAATAATAATATATAATCCTTTAAACGGGAGGGTATCATACATAATTGAGGTGGGAAAATACTCGTCTCTGTGTCTTTAATAAAATCTAGATTATACCTTCATAATACTAGGATAATCTGAATTTTATTACAAGATCAGAGACTCATATTTTGCAAGTTTAAAGCACATTAATAAAAATAAAACAATTTAAGAAAATAAGTTAAGCGAGGCATGTTGAATGGGTCTGAAATAGAATTGCTTAAACGTAGAGTCTGAAGACCAATCTGCCGCATTCAAAATTTGTTGGAGAGGAGCAGATTTTAAAAAGGCTTTTGAAGCAGCAGAACCTCTAACTGAATGAGCTGAGAAAGAAATATCAATCCCGGCTTCTTTCATAACTCATTCAACCCATCTCGCTATGGAAGTAGAAGTGACAGGAGCATGAGGGGGAATAAAAGAAATCAGAAGTTGATTATTAGAAGGTTTTCTAAAAGGTGAAGTTCTAGATTCATAAAGGGAACCCTCAGAAGGAAGATAAGGATAGAATATCGATGTGGAAAGAGTCTTAGTTCTACGGGAAAGAAAAAAGGTAACGCCTTCAGGAGAAAAATATTTAGAATTCCAATCTAAAGCCTTAACATCAGAAACTCTTCTGAAAGAAATTAGACAAAGAAGAGTAGCGAGTTTAGCCGAAAGTTGTTTTAGAGATAACGAAATATTTTCTGGCCAAGATTTGAAAAGAGAAAAAATCAGATCCACGTCCCAGAAAAATTCATGTTTAGGGACTGGAGGACGTTTCAATCTAATGGCCTTGAGAACCCTACATACCAAAGGGTGTTTACCTACAGAAATGTTATTAATCAAATTATGTCTGGCAGAAATGGCTGAGCAATGAACGTTGATAGTTCTATAAGCAAAACCTGAATCAAAAAGATGAGACAAGTAATTAATAATATCAGTTAAATCTGAAGAATAGGGATCCAGATTCCTCTGCAAGCACCAGCTAGTCCATTTAGACCAAGCGGCACAGTAGCATCTACGAGTACCTGGGGCCCAAGACTCTTGAATGAGAGATCTTGCTCCATCCGAAAGGCCTCTGAGAGTCCAGGGTCCCCTGAGATCGTCCATGCCACCAGGAGAAGAGAACCTTGGAGAACTAGATCGTGATAATTGCCTTCCGGATCTGTGAGAAGATGGGGAAGACAAGGAAGTAGAATTGGAAGATTGATGGACATCTCCAAGAGGGAGGGATACACTGTGATTGTGTCGGCCAAAGAGGAGTCACAATCGTTAAACATAGGCGATCTCTGCGGACAGTTGAAAATGTCTTCGGAATCATCGAAAAAGGAAGCATCTATGGCTGCCGCCTCTGGGTCTGGACGCCAGCTGAAATAAGGAAGAATCTGAAAATTGGTCCTGGATGCAAACAGATCCAAACAAAATGGACCCCTGATAAATTAGAGAGAGAGGAAAAGACTCCTGTCCAATCTCCAGTTGCTGAAATCTGTCAAATGACGAGATCCCCAGTCCGCAGCCGAATTCGATTGACCTGGAATGTATTCTGCTCTGACTGAGATATTCCTGTCCAAACAAAGATGAACAAAATCTTTGGTGACATTGGACAAGTCCCTGGACTTGGTGCCTCCCAAACGATTGAGATACTGCACCGCAGAAATATTGTCCATACGTAGGAGACTAGAAACTGGAGAAGAAGACTTTGCAAAACTCTTGACTACAAACGAGCCAGCCAATAATTCAAAGCAATTTATATGAAAGTGTTTCTCTTCCAGAGTCCATTTGCCACCTGTGATGGAAGGACCGCAATGAGCTCCCCAGCCTGACTGGCGTCAGATTCAATGATGAAATCTGGAGTCTTGTCAAAAATGGCTCTCCCATTCCAGGCCTTTAAATGAGAAAGCCACCAGGAAAGTTCGTCTTTGGCTTCTGAAGATATAGGAATCAAATGAGAGTAAGAAAAACCTTTTCTCAAATGAAGGATCTTCAACCTCTGGAGTTCGCGATAATGCAATGGAGCGGGGAATATAGCCTGAATAGAGGATGATAGTAAACCTACTATTCTGGCTATAGTCCTGATAGGAACCGAATCTTTGGATAAAGTTTTTGAAATTTCTTTCTTGATATTCTTCACTTTGTCTAACGGAAGACTCAAAGTGGAAAGGATTGTGTCTATCTTGAAACCCAAGAAAATTAAGGATTTGGTAGGGGAAAGAATTGATTTTTGTTTGTTCACAATGAAACCTAGAGATTCCTATAGGGAAATTGTGGAAGATAGATGATTTTGAAGAGAGAGAAAATTCTGGTCCATAATAAGGATGTCATCTAAATAAATTATTAGACGAACACCCCAAAGTCTTAACCAAGCTATCACAGGTTTGAGTAATTTGGTGAAAATCCAAGGAGCAGAGGATAGACCAAAGGGGAGACAGGTGAAATTCCAAAATTGATCCTCCCAGCGGAAAGTTAGAAATTTCCAATGCTCTTGGGCGATTGGCACAGTTAAGTAAGCGTCTGTGAGATCTAGACGAACTAGCCAATCGTTTTCTCGCAAACATTGTCTTAGTAAATGAATGCCTTCCATCTTGAAATGATGGTATGCAACATAAGCATTTAGGGACTTCAGATTTATAACTGGTCTGAACTGATTGTTTTTCTTTTTGACCAGAAATAAGTTGCTTAAATAAATATTGAGAGGTTGAAGTACGGGGAGAAATGCTTTTTTGGAAAAAAGGGAAGAAATTTCGTTTTGGACCAGAATTTTGTCTTTTTGAGAAAAATGAATGGGTTGAGGAAGTTTTATTTGAACAGGCTGGGAAATAAATTCTATGTAAATCCCTGACACTGCTTGAAGGACCCAAGGATCTGAAATGATTTAAATCCAATTTTGGGCAAACAAGGCGATTCTGCCACAAATTCTGTCTTGGGAAGAAAGAATTTGAGAAGGAATTAACAATTTTACCTGGAGCTTGTCTTGCTCTTGCTCTACCCATGAAGTTTCTTTGATTCCAAGGGCGTCCTCTTGCTGGGAAGAAGGATGAGGTTGATGGCTCTTGGAAGTTTGTTGAACTGATATTGATACTGGGCAGGATAATGGGGTTGATGGGACTGGTAATAATGAGACCTGGATAAGTATGGCTGATGGCCGGGAAAGTGGCCTCTGCCTCTCCCGGCCCTGTCAGAGAAACTTTGGTTGGGATAGAAAATCTTCTTAACAGAGGTTTTTACTTTGTTAAGATTTGAAAAAGTATTTAAATACTGGTTTCATTCCTTTAGATAAGAATCACCAAATAACAGACCATTATCGTCAGGAGACATATTATTGGAAGCAAAGTCGGAAATTTTTGGGTCAATTTTGCGCAAGATATTGCGCCGTCTTTCTAGGGTCATGGCCAAATTAGTATTACCTACAAAACATAGTAGTCTTTGGACCCATTCTCTTACAACATAAGGGTCAAGAGGGGAATTTTCCGCCACTCCTTGCTCAGACAATTCAAATAATTTGGTTAAAGGTCCTACAGAGTCAAGTAATTTATCTTGACAGATCTTCCATGATCTGTCAATACCTTTCGTCACTTTGCAACTCGGAGCACCAATGAACTTTAGAATTTTGGGGTCAACCTCAGGGGTAATAGAGGCATTTTTGGGGAGTAAAGGGCGAGGACACTCCGCTCTCATTTTATTGTGGGTCTGCTTCTTTAAGGGTTTTCTAAGTTGATAATCAATAAATTTTGCAACACCAATAGTGGGGCACCATTCAGCGGAGCGAGGGTGATGCAATTCATCAGGATTGAATCTGGGAATACCTAAACAATCAGTAAATTCTATATCCTCCTCAATAAAATCTTTTAATTTTTTGGACATTTTTTATGCTTTTTAACAGCAGGGGAATAATCTGAATCGTCAGAATCAACATAGAAAGAATCTGAATTAACATCAGTATAGTTCTCATCATCAGAGCTGTTAGAATTTGAGGATGATTTTTCAACAGATTCAGGGTTCTCTTAACAGCAGTTTTTGTTCCCTTGCTGTGAGGAATTGTTGCGTCAGACAAAAGCTGACGAGACTTGGAAATTAGTTTTTTACTAGTTTTTTAGCAATGGAAGGATTTTTTCTTTTTAAACATTTTTAGTCTCTTTAATGCCCATTAAAGCTGACATTTTGTTATATAAATTATTCATTGATGAATCAATAATCGTTTGTACATTCTGAGCTGTCAAGGGAGGAGTGCATTCTGGATTCTCAGACATGTTTAAAATATATTTTTTATACAAAATGTTTAAACAAATAACTGATAATAAGTTTCACTAAATATATATAATTAAGAATAAAAACTTCCAATTATTTAAGAATAAATATTCTGACAGAAAGTTTGTTTAATTATATAACAATTAATAATTTGTGCAATAAATAATATGTGAGAAAATTGTTTGAATATTTTAAGCCACAAGATGACAATGTAAGCTAAATAATGGTGGTGTTTGATAAAGAGACTTAGCAACGAGTACTCAGGAATTGGCAACAAAGTTACCGGTCAGGAGGAGTAACGCTGACTGACTGAATTAACAACTGCGTCAGAGCGAGTGGGCGGGAAAATGAAGTCCGGCCCACAAAATGGCGACCGGAAGCATGAGAGCGAGATAGATGGAGGGGCAGAAAAAGACTTAGAGGAAAAAAAGCGGAGTTTTGAAACCGCAATGAAAAAACAGGTAAAAACGAGTAAAAATAGGAGTTGGATGGCAGAAATGGAAACCGGAAGGTGAAACCGGATGAAACGAAGTGAATAAAAAATGAATTAAGTATTAAAAATTGTAAAACGAAAAAAGCCAAAAACGGAGGCAAATTAAAATGCAAAATATAAATATAACAAACATATAACAAAAATATATCAATTAAAAATCACAGTATTCAAGATGAAATATATAGTACAAAATAAAAACTGAAACATTTAATAGAGAGACAAAAATTTTCACTACTTATCTTTAGCTGAGCAGCAAAAGAAAGAGGAGGTTTGGCTGCTTATTGGACAGTTTATGGACACTATTCCTTCTCTGATTGGTCACTTTTTTCTTGGAGTTATAAGTTAGCTCTCTCCTTAGCTACTTATTGTGGTTCTTTAATTTCTATGTTGTTTTAATATCTTATGTTATGTTATTCTTGTACTTTTAAATGCAGCATTGGAGTAGTAAAGAAAGAGAATGCAAAATAGGAGTCTCTGGTCTTGTAATAAAATCCAATATTGATAGCGCTGCCAAATCTGTTGGCGCTCTACAAATACCTGTTAATAATAATAATAGTGCACGCAGAGTTATCAGTAGGTATTTATGTATCTGAAATAAAATGTACAAAAGTGATCATTCTTGCCTAAGTTGTTTTATAAACAATTTCTTCATCATGTTTTAGGTGTGTGACATTAGCCCAAAGAATAATTATGCTGGCAGTGAAGATGATGACCTTATTGGGGATTTTTCTAAAGTAAGTGTAATAAATTAATTAAATAAAATAGAAATGTTGACATTATTATTTCTGCAGATATAAGGTGAAATATCCCACTGGAATCTTACACTGAAGATTTTTTTTCATGACTTTTATCTTGCCTAAATTAGAAGCTGAAATGCAGGTGTTATCCTGTTGTTTTTCCTAGTTGATTTGAGCATACAAGTGCAAAGATACACTGACGTACCTCATTTTATTGCACTTTGAAGATTTTTCCTTTTTTACAAATTGAAGGTTTGTGGCAACCCTGCTTTGAGCAAATCTATTGGTGCAATTTTTCCAACACATGTACACGTACAAACACATAAATGCAGATAGAAGGGCACCAAGAATCATTGAAAAGAATCTCTGAGCTGCCGCTAGCCCAAAAGGACAAGCGACAAAATTGGTAATGCTTATCTAGAAAAGAGAATCTCAGAAAACAATAGTGGTCTGTATGAATTGAAAATAAGTGTCCTGTTGTGGACATGAAGTAACCTTGCTAAACAGAAAGGCAGAATAGTCCCTATAGTCACCATCTTGAAAGTTGGGACTCTTACAAAACGATATAAAAATTTCAGATCCAGAATTGGTCTGAACAAATTTTTTCTTTAGGACAATGAATAAATTTGAATAGAAACCCAAACTCCTTTCCTGCAGATGAACTGGAACCATCACCCCTGAAAATCTGAAACACATTTCAGAAAAACCTGAGCTTTCACAGTGTTTGTTAGAACATGGAAAATAATCTTCCCATAGGAGGTTTTTATTCTGAAACCTTTTCGATACCCCTGAAAAACAATATTCTGAATCCACTGATTTGAACAGAAACTGTCCAAATGTGTTGAAATAAATTAAATCTGCCCCCCCCCCCCAGCAGTAGAACTGGTTAAAAGGTCGCACTTTCATGCAGTCTTAGGGGCTGAAATTAGTTTAATTATAAGGCTTGGAATTATTAAAATTCAGAAAAAAAACTAAAATCAGAGCCAGAGGCCTTAGGGGGATGAAAAAACAATTGGGAGCATAAAAATTACCCTTAGATTTCTTAACTTGGGGCAGAAAAGTCTCCATTTCCCCCAGTAATAGAGGAGATAATAAAATCCATTAGAAAACCTTAAAAAAATTAGTATCCTAAAAAAATAAGATAGAAATCTAAATTTAAACACCATATCAGAGATTTAAGCCATAAAGCATTTCTAGTAAAAATGGCTAAAAACAAAGATTTAATATCAGATAAAATACATAAAATATAGCATCATAAATTAAATGATTAGCATGTTGAAATAAAAGAACAATGCTTAGACAAATCAAGATCTGATAACTAAACTGTCCAACCAAAAAGTTGAAACAGCAGCAACATTATCCATAGAAATGGCAGGTTAAAAAATATGGCCAATATATAAATATGCTTCTCTTAAGATAGGAAACAAACTTTCTTTCTAAAGGATCCTTAAAAGAAGAAATATCTTCCATAGGATAGAAGTACATTCGTCAAGAGAAGAAATAGCCCCACCTTTAGCGACCTTTACCTAAAAACACTAAATTAGCCATAGGTAAAGAATATAGCTTTTTAAACCTAGAAGAAAGATAAAAAGAAGCACTAAGTTTAGATTCCTTACTAAACATATGATAGCATCTGGAATAAGAAAAACTTCAAGAGTTACCTCAGAAGCTTAAAAAAAAAAACAGAATTCAAACATTTGCTATTCTTGTTATCAAGAGGACTAGATTGCTCAATACTCAAAGTAAACAATACCTCCTTAATAAAGAATAAATACATTCAATTGAAAGTTTGATTTATCAAAATCAGTCTCTGAAATAGGATACTCTGAGTCAGAGAAAACCACATCAGCAGAAATACTACAGTATGCTGTCGATCAATACAAACTTCATAGGGTTATGAGAAGTTAGGAGAGATGGTTTACGTTAATTTGAATGCGGAATAGCAGTCATAGCCTTCTCTATGTCTTTTGCAATATAATCCTTTATATCAACAGTAATATCATGTACATTAGACTGTGAAGGTAAAACAGTAGATGTATATGTACTATAGAAACATTATCAGTATGAATAATAAAACATAACAAGTGCCACATATTTGAGCTGAAGAAATAAAATCAGCTAATTAAACAATATACACACTTATCTTTGGTAGAAATTGTGTACAGGCAGCATAGTTTCTACAGTAACATCAGAGGCAGGATCAGTTTGAGACATTTTGCAAAATGTAACAAAAAAATAAGAAGATAACATTTAAACAAAATATCCAATTTCAGGATTGGAAAAAAATGCCTATGCTAAAAATCAAACATCATAGCCCTCTGTAAACAAATGAGAGCAGAGAGCAAAAGAGGGAGAGAGGTAATATAACAATTTGTTTGGCGCAAAAATTGACACAAACAAAAATGACGCAAATGCAGAGAAAAAAACTGTTGGTGCCAAAGTTAACAAGAAATGACATGATTAGCGTCATAAAAAGCGTGACTTTCGCCAAAAAAAGTTGCGTCACCAAAGACACAAGAAGTTGCGTCACAAAAACGCAACCTTTGCGCCAATAATATTCAAACAAAGAATGATGCAATAAATAGAAGAATTTTACGCCATCGTGAGCCTTATTTGCCGGTGAAAATTTGAAAAAAGAATTCCGAAGTTACCACTAATTGAAACCCCAGGTAAGAAAAAAAAAAAAAAAATTACTCCCAAAAACATAATTGAAGCTGTTAGTCTACAAAGGGAAATAAACATAGACCTGACTCATGGAAAATAAATGCAATATATATTAAAACTTTAAAATATAAAGTGCGAAACATAGCTGAGTGTGTCTTAAAAAATAATATACTTACCTGAAGACACCCATCCACATATAGCAGACAGCCAAACAAGTACTGAAACATTTCAGCAGAGGTAATGGTAGAGGAGTATAATGTCGATCTGTAAAGGGAGGTGGCAGATGAATCCCCACAACCAAATTTACAGAGAGTCTTAGAATAGATTTCCCATAGGTGAAAACATAGCATCATCAGGCAATACTCCCTTTACATCCTTCAGACAAACACTGTACTTTGAGAGGAATTGGGCTTCAAAATGCTTAGAAGTGCCTTTCACCAGGGGCGTAACTAATGGTGATACGAAGGTCGCCATTGCGACCGGGCCCAGCTGGTCTCCCAAACAGGGGGGCCCAACAAGGCAGGTGGTTGTATTTTTTTTTATTATTATTTAAAAAAAAAAAAAAAAATTCCCCCCCAAAAAACTTATAATGAACCTGTTCGATTCACTAATATCACTATTTGCAATGACCAGGGGACAGCCAGGCGCAGCACTGCAGCAGCACAATTGTTGTCACCCTCACTTTATTTGATGTCTGGGCGGCGGGCGCTGTCTGCTGCTGGCTGCCTGCCCCGGCCGAAACTTTCCATTTTGGTGCGCATGCACATTTTTGACTGACTGGCTGCAACAATTGTCTCGTGACTGCACGTGCGGTGCAGCAGTCAGTCAGTAGCAGGAGTCAATCGAGTCTGGACTAGTGTGCCATGGAACATCTGGCTGTGGCAGTCTCTGGCTAGTGTAGTAGCGCGGCAACCGCAGGCCCGTAAAAGTGTCACAGCCAGTGACTATGTGGAGAACAGAACGGAGTGGAATCCGAGGTTTTAGGTAAGCTTTAAAGCTGCTCACACAGAGGGAGGGGGGCCGCAGGCCCGGGGGCACGGTGAGCTACTCAGGGTCAGACTGAGGGGGGGCACGGTTACTCACGGTAAGCTCACTCAGCTCAGAGTCACTGTCTGTCAGACTGAAGGGGGCTGGGGGGGCCACGGGGGGCACGGTCACTCACAGTGAGCTCACTCAGCTCAGAGTCACTGTCTGTCAGACTGAAGGGGGCTGGGGGGGCCACGCTGGTCACGGTGATTTGAAGTATATTATTTGTATTAGTAGACAAAGGACTAGTAGACAGGCTTTGTTTTTTTACTTAGCTCCAGTTTGAATTTATAAACATGTAATGGAGATTGCAGTCTACTATATCATGTATTACAGGGACACTTGTAATGACAACGTTCTGCAGTCTTCCAATAGACTAAACTTACCAGCAGTGTCTGAATGCTTTAGTTGGATCCCCTAGTGATCTAAATTCTAGATATAGATACACATACATACATACAGATGGATAAGATAGATATAGATACACATACATACATACAGATGGATAAGATAGATATAGATACACATACATACATACAGATGGATAAGATAGATATAGATATACATACATACATACAGATGGATAAGATAGATATAGATACACATACATACATACAGATGGATAAGATAGATATAGATATACATACATACAGATTGATAAGATAGATATAGATACACATACATACATACAGATGGATAAGATAGATATAGATATACATACATTCATACATACAGATAGATAGATAAGATAGATATAGATACACTTACATACATACAGATAGATAAGATAGATACACATACATACATATGGATAAGTTAGACATAGATACACATATATGCATACATACATACATACAGATAGATAAGATATATATAGATATACATACATTCATACATACAGATAGATAAGATAGATATAGATACACTTACATACATACAGATAGATAAGATAGATACACATACATACATATGGATAAGTTAGACATAGATACACATATATGCATACATACATACATACAGATATATATATATATATATATATATAGATACACATACATATAGATGGATAAGTTAGACATAGATACACATATATGCATACATACATACATACAGATAGATAAGATATATATATATATATATATATATATAGATACACATACATACAGATGGATAAGATAGATACACATACATACAGATGGATAAGATAGACATAGATACACAGATATGCATACATACATACATACAGATAGATAAGATATATATATATATATATAGATATATATATAGATATATATAGATACACATACATACAGATGGATGAGATAGACATAGATACACATATATGCATACATACATACATACAGATAGATAAGATATATATATATATATATATATATATATATATATATATATATAGATACACATACATACAGATGGATAAGATAGACATAGATACACATATATGCATACATACATACATACAGATAGATAAGATATATATATATATATATATATATAGATAGATACACATACATACATATGGATAAGTTAGACATAGATACACATATATGCATACATACATACATACAGATAGATAAGATATATATATAGATACACATACATACAGATGGATAAGATAGACATAGATACACATATATGCATACATACATACATACAGATAGATAAGATATATATATATATATAGATAGATACACATACATACAGATGGATAAGATAGACATAGATACACATATATGCATACATACATACATACATACAGATAGATAAGATATATATATATATATATATATAGATACACATACATACAGATGGATAAGATAGACATAGATACACATATATGCATACATACATACATACAGATAGATAAGATATATATATATATATATATATATATAGATACACATACATACAGATGGATAAGATAGACATAGATACACATATATGCATACATACATACAGATATATATATATATATATATATATATATATATATAGATACACATACATACAGATGGATAAGATAGACATAGATACACTCACACACACAGATGTGTGTGTTTTGTAGCTCAAAATGTCCACTGTTTTGTAGCCCTTAAAAAGTCTGTGAAGTATGTTTATCTTATTTCTTCTGTTATGACCAATTAGGGACACATATACATTTACTCCTAGACTGACTGAGCCAATCACTTTATACGATTTTATATTTTTTTTTAGCAATTCTTCTAAATGTTTTCATAACAGATCACAGACTTTGCGAAAGGTTCAATAAATTGTCACAATTGTTTATGTCAATATTTTGTCAACAGAGCGCAAGATTTGTTTTTAGAATTTTTTCTTTAACAACAGAAAACCTATTAAAGTTTTAGTAGGTAAAATAAAGTTACACTTAAATTGACAAGAAGATATTTCCAAAACATCTAGGGGTCGATCCGATAAAAATCGTCGCCCGCGGGTTTGGTATCCTATATACGGCGTAACCTAGAAGTTACGCGCGTATATTTCTGCCGTCGCCCGTAGTTTTTTGGGCCATAGGCAGGTATACCAAACCCGCGCAGTTTGGTATCCAATATACAGCGTAAGGACTTACGTGGCGAAAATGGAGAAATCTTACTCCATTTTCACCTCGCCACAAAAAGCAGCCGTAAGAAGCCTTACGCTGACTATTGGAGCCCCGTAACTCCCTAAACTGGCTGCTAAAATAAACCTAACACCTAACGCATGCGCAATGTCTATCTCCCTGTCAACCGCAATCTGCTAAAATAAACCTAACACCTAACGCATGCGCAATGTCTATCTCCCTGTCAACCGCGATCTGCTAAAATAAACCTAACACCTAACGCATGCGCAATGTCTATCTCCCTGTCAACCGCAATCCCCCGCCGCAATCCCTATTAAAGTATTTAACCCCTAAACCGTCGCCATCTACATAAACTAACCCCCTACTGTGAGCCCCTAAAACCGCCACCATCTAACTGATCTATCCCCTAATGTGAACCCCTTACACCGCCGCCATCTATATTAAAATTATTAACCCCTAATTTAATCTACCTACCCCGCCGCCAGCTATATTATCTATATTAACCCTAAGTATATTATAGTTAATATAGTTATTACATTATATATATTAACTATATAAACCCTAATTATATTAGGGTTAATATAGTTAATATAGTTACTATAGTATTTATATAAACTATATTAACTCTATCTAACCCTAACACCCCTAACTAAATTCTTATTAAATAAATCTAATTCATATTATAAACTAAAATATTCCTATTTAAATCTAAATACTTACCTATAAAATAAACCCTAAGATAGCTACAATATAATTAATAATTACATCATAGCTATGTTAGGGTTTATATTTATTTTACAGGTAAATTGTTAATTATTTTAACTAGGTATAATAGCTATTAAATAGTTATTAACTATTTAATAGCTACCTAGTTAAAATAATTACCCAATTACCTGTAAAATAAATCCTAACCTAAGTTACAAATACACCTACACTATCAATAAATTAAATAAACTACAAATATCTATCTAAAAATACAATTAAATAAACTAAACTAAATTACAAAAAAAAAAAACACTAAATTACAAAAAATAAAAAAAAGATTACAAGATTTTTAAGCTAATTACACCTATTCTAAGCCCCCTAATAAAATAATAAAGCCCCCCAAAATAAAAAAATTCCCTACCCTATTCTAAATTAAAAAAAGTTCAAAGCTCTTTTACCTTACTAGCCCTTAAAAGGGCCTTTTATGGGGGCATGCCCCAAAGAAAACTGCTCTTTTGCCTGCAAAAAAAAACACAATACCACCCCCCAACATTACAACCCACATACCCCTAATCTAACCCAAACCCCCCTTAAATAAACCTAACACTACCCCCCTGAAGATCTCCCTACCTTGTATTCACCCAGCCGGGCCGAACTCCTCATCCGATCCGGGCGATGTGTTCCACAATCAGCCAATCAGATTCAAGTTCAATCCGATTGGCTGATTGGTTCAGCCAATCGGATTGAACTTGAATCTGATTGGCTGATTCAATCAGCCAATCAGATTTTTCTACCTTAATTCCGATTGGCTGATAGAATCCTATCAGCCAATCGGAATTCGACGGACGCCATCTTGGATGACGTCATTTAAAGGAACCTCATTCGTCGGGAAGTCGTCGTGCCGGAAGGATGCTCCGCGGCGGAGGAGCGAAGAAACAAGATTGAAGATGCCGATTTGCTTGAAGACATCGCCGATGGAAGAAGACTTCACTGCCGCTTGCTGGAACACATCGCCCGGATCGGATGAGGAGTTCGGCCCGGCTGGGTGAATACAAGGTAGGGAGATCTTCAGGGGGGTAGTGTTAGGTTTATTTAAGGGGGGTTTGGGTTAGATTAGGGGTATGTGGGTGGTGGGTTGTAATGTTGGGGGGTGGTATTGTGTTTTTTGTTTTGCAGGCAAAAGAGCAGTTTTCTTTGGGGCATGCCCCCACAAAAGGCCCTTTTAAGGGCTGGTAAGGTAAAAGAGCTTTGAACTTTTTTTTAATTTAGAATAGGGTAGGGAATTTTTTTATTTTGGGGGGCTTTATTATTTTATTAGGGGGCTTAGAATAGGTGTAATTAGCTTAAAAATCTTGTAATCTTTTTTTTATTTTTTGTAATTTAGTGTTTGTTTTTTTTTGTAATTTAGTTTAGTTTATTTAATTGTATTTTTAGATAGATATTTGTAGTTTATTTAATTTATTGATAGTGTAGGTGTATTTGTAACTTAGGTTAGGATTTATTTTACAGGTAATTGGGTAATTATTTTAACTAGGTAGCTATTAAATAGTTAATAACTATTTAATAGCTATTATACCTAGTTAAAATAATTAACAATTTACCTGTAAAATAAATATAAACCCTAACATAGCTATAATGTAATTATTAGTTATATTGTAGCTATCTTAGGGTTTATTTTATAGGTAAGTATTTAGATTTAAATAGGAATATTTTAATTAATAATATTAATATTAGATTTATTTTAATAAGAGTTTAGTTAGGATGTTAGAGTTAGATAGGGTTATTATACTTAATATATATATAATATAATAACGATATTAACTATATTAACCCTAATATAATTAGGGTTAATATAGTTAATTTAGCTGGCGGCGGAGTAGGGGGATTAGATTAGGGGGTAATACATTTATTATAGGTGGCCGCGGTGTAGGGGGATGTAGATTGTAGGCAAAAGAGCAGTTTACTTTGTGACAAAGCCCCGCCAAAAGCCCTTTTAAGGGCTGGCAAAAGAGCTGTTACTTTGGGGCAATGCCACGCAAAAAGCCCTTTTAAGGGCTGGCAAAAGAGCTGTTACTTTGGGGCAATGCCACACAAAAAGCCCTTTTCAGGGCTATTTGTAGGGTTAGACTTAGGTTTAGTGGTAGGGATAGTTTAGTATTTTAGGGGTTAAATAATTTAATATAGATGGCGGCGGGGTAGGGGGATTAGATTAGGGGTTAATAATTTTAAAATAGATAGCGGCGGGGTAGGGACTCACTTTAGGGGGTAGGTAATGTAGATGGCAGCGGTGTTAGGGGCTCACTTTAGGGGGTTATAGATTTAATATAGCTGGAGGCGGTTTAGGGGTTAATAACTTTATTATGTTGCGGCGGGGTTTGGGAGCGGCGGTTTAGGGGTTAATACATATTTTATTGTTAGGCTAGTGAGGGGGGATAGCGGATAGAGGGTTAGACGTGTCGGGCTATGTTAGGGAGGCGTGTTAGACAGTGCAGGTGATTTAGACTTTAGTCAGGTTTTGTAGGCGCCGGCAGTTTCTAACGTGCCGTAAGTCACTGGCGACGCCAGAAATTTGTACTTGCGCAGATTTCTGGACATCGCTGGTTTATCCGACTTACGGCACTTTAGCATCTGACGGCGCCATATATGGGATAGCTCGAGTTGCGAGCTGAAACTGCGGGCGATGCGGGTTCCCTCGCTTGCGCCGCAAACTACGATCTATATCGGATTGCGCCCCTAGAAAGAGTTCAGTAGCAATAATGATCCTGGGATATAAAAGTGCATAAAAATGCTGTGATATGTTAGATCATTTTATTATTGCACTGTAGCTTTCATTTGACTATGTGTTTAACCCTTGCTAAGGGATTAAACACATAGCTAAGGAAAGCTCCAGTGCAGCAATGCACTACTGGGAGGTAGCTCAACACATTTGGTCAGGGGTAAAAAAAAAAAAAAGTTTTTTTCCTTTCTCAATAAACAAACGTTGACCTGCAACTGCCTGCACTGATGATATGTGAGTGTGACATGATGCTTTACTAGTGTCTTTGACTACAGGGGTTAGTGTTTCTGTTTTTCCTTACCCATTGGTGTTTATGTGTGTGTGTGTGTTTGTGTGTGTATGTGTGTATATATGTATGTGACTGTGTGTGTATTTATGCATGTATGTATGTGTGTGTGTATGTTTGTGAAACCAGCAAATTACAGACCTTGTTACTACAGCATGGGGGGGCAGGGGGTAAACAGTGTCACTATACAGTACCACTATATACAGACTTATAAGTGTATTTTAAGGGACGGTGGCAACCCTAGGGGAGGCTGGACCATGTCACTGACTACTGTGGTCAGTTTATAAAGTACTGGGGCGGGTAGGGTCAGGCCAGCCATCTCACCGGCAGATTACAGACTGTGTCACTAACTCACTATATACAGTACTGGTGGGTTAAACAGTGTCACTATATACAGTAATAGGGGGTCAGACCATCTCACAGACTGTGGACACAGGGTACCTCCTTTTGCAGACATGAAATCAAATTCACCTTTTTGGGGGGGGGGGGGTAGGGGGGCCCTTCTTAGATTCTTGCACCTGGGCCCTGTGGTTTCTAGTTACGCCTCTGCCTTTCACAGAAGAAAATAAGCACAACTTGCTTCACCATCCTCCAACAAAGGCAAAGTTTGTAAAACTGAAGTATGAGTGAGGTGGGAAGTTTATTTATAGGCATTTTGAGGTTTGGGAAACTTTGCCCCCTCCTGGTAGGAATGTATATCCCATACGTCACTAGCTCATGGACTCTTGACACTTACATGAAAGAAAGAGATTAAGAACATTTGATCTCAGAATAGCTGATAATTATACACAACACATCATAGAAGTGCAGTCAGGGGCAGAACTACCATTGGTGCCGCAGGGGCAGTCACAACAGGGCCCAAGAGCTGGAGGGGGCCCATAACAGCCAGTCTATACATAGTTGTGTGCAGAATGTTTATAATCCTAATGCTGGGGAGTCTTATTATTGCAGCTTGCAGGTTTATCTGTCTATCTATATATCTACCCTCAAAATCATTATATAGAGCAGAATGTATATTAATACTTTTGCTTTCTACTGAGTTACCTTTGGGGGGGCCCAGAAAAATCTTGCACCAGGGCCCACTGTTGAGTAGGTCCGCTACTGAGTGCAGTTAACATTTATTAGCATGTTCATATCTCTGCACCTTTAGGATGCTCATTCATTCATCATATAAATGTTCAACCAATCTACTATTTTATTAACAGGACTAAAATGCGGACAAAAGTGGGTTTACCATGACAATGATTTTGTTTGGTGGTTAATGTTTTTTTCTGTATTACAGCCTTATTGTTTACCTGTGGAACGTGGAAAATATGAAGACCTTAAATACATTACCTGTAGCACGGTAAGTAATAAATAACCCTTATTCCCTTACTTGAGCAAATATTACCCCACTTCCCTTAAAGGAACATGAAACCAAATTTTTTTCCCCTTATTGATTCAGAGCATACAGTTTTAAACAATTTTCCAACTTACTACTTTTATCAAATTTGCTTCATGTAATTCTTCATGTGCGTTAACCCGACATGAGGTATTTTAAGGTATTTCTTAATATTTTATTTTGTAATATGTACATAATGCGCCTTAAGATAACTAATTCTTTTAGCTGTATTTTCTAGCTCCTATGGCCCCAGTGTGCTCGAAGTTGGACAATTTAATTAAGGGCATATTACCTGTGCTGATATTTTGTATTGTATAATATTCACCTAAAACCCTGTAAGAATTCTTGGTTAATTTTTCTATTACAATGCCAAACAATATGTTCTCTCGGAGACTGTGCAGCACTCTGTTATAGCATATGTGAACATATGTCGTAGAAGACGTTTTAAGGTATAGATATGTCTATAATACACTCTTGCATATGTAATAGGATTCGGTCTAAAGAATCCTTGGCGCTCAATTACACCTCATAACCTGGGGTTACTATATACTTTTACTATAGTTATCTTGTAAACTATTATGTCTCTTAAAGGACCATGCCATATATCATATGTATACCATTCCTGCTTATGTTTTATTGTATGACTCTGCAATTATCCTCCACCTTGTTATAGCAGATACATCTTCCTGTCGAGGTCTTTGTATAATACTAGGGTGTTCCAATATTCTTTATATGTATATATGGGCAGCCATTATGACAGTGATTTCATTTTCTATAGTCATGAGATGTTTGTATTGCTATTCAGATGTATACTTTTATGCAAATTATATTTACTCTGTATATTGGGACTTTTTTGATATGCAAGAATACCGCATCTTACAATCTACTATAACTATGCTTATATGTCTTAAGTATAGAATTCTACTTTTTATATTATCTTGTGCATAGATGCTATATTCTCTTTCAATATGATGTTAATAATGGCTTCATACCTGAACACCAACATTGAGTTTTTCATAACATGGCTAACCCTTAATAGTATTTTTTGAATAACAGTTTATTCATAACAAATAGAAAGGTTGTCTGCCTACGCCTACTAATGTTAATGGAACCATGAAATACGGAGGGGGTACCCCTTAGTAAATGCTTATTACAACCGTGGAGTTTTATACTGTGCAGGATCCAAATGAGCAAGTTTATGATACATGACACCTTACAACGAGAGTCAAGCCATTGCCTTACAAGTATTTTCACCTATGTATTAGAACTCATATAGTTTATTAATTTCTTGTCATAAAATGTATGGTTTATTGCTCTAAAATATGACTATGGGTTGCATTTCACTTCCAGATTACTGAGTATAATGTATTATTCATTTTATATGTTAATTAGCTATACATGTAAGCTATCCTCAATGGGGCTCCCCTCGGTCTATAAGTAATAATCCCATATAACCCACACATTAATTTATGATAACTAATTGACCTAGTCAAATAACAACATCAATTTAGATTTTTTTTTCTTTGCAATTTCTGTGCATAAAATGCAGTTAATGTTTGAGTTCCAACTCTATCCTCCAAACCAAATTGTTGTAAAAAAAACCCAGTAGTATTCTAGGAGAAATCTATCATCTTCAAAGTATCCCAAATCTGTGTCTGGCAGAGATATCGAATAATCTGTTATTGCCAGAAATGCATTATACACAGTTGTGCCAATGGAATGCCTGTATTGGTCCTAATGCAACTAATAAATCCTTGTATATAAAGGGATTGTGACCTCTTCAGAGTACTATTCACTGCAAGATACTCATTGTTTTGGTCCTACGTCTTCTCTTTGTCAATAAGTGAAATAAGTGAAAAACGTGGCACGAAACTCAAACTGGCGTCTCCTCACATGACTTTGTGACTGTACAGAAGCCTTGTTTGGGGCACAATTAGGCAGTTATGCAACACGTTTCGGCTGTCACTGGCAGCCTTTGTCAAGCATGCACTAATATATAAGGCTGTTGGCCAACCCTCGTATGATATTGAGATTTTATATATATTTTTATTGCATAATAGATAATTAAACATAAATAATTTAAACAAAAAAATGTTTATGTTTCTAGGAGTCTTTTGCTAAATTGGTATTGCTTTTTTTGGCTCTTATTCTACATAATCTGGAGTTCTCACTTTTTAATTTGACGCAATTACAAGAGCGCTTTTTCGGCTATTTCCCTCACTAGCGATTGCATTTTTGGTTCACACAAAAGTCCTACTCTGATTATGAGGCCAAAAAGTTCACAGCAATCACAATCCATTTTAAAGAGACTTCTCAAAACCTTTTTTTACTTTTCAAACACCTCAAGGTACTTGAGAAAGCCCTGAAATGGCCTTTTGGACATTTTTCCAAGTATTCCAAGACCATTTGGAAACATTATATTATATTACACATGTGTATGACATTCTGAAATGGCCACAGGAGACATTTTAGAGGTGTATTAGCATACATGTATCAATTCATTAAAGCTCTATTCATCGCTATTGTATAGTCTGTATTAGACATGTGCATTAATTATCGGACAAATGTACATTTGTAAAGAAAATTGGATTTTCGCTTTCGTAAACAAATATCCAAAGGAATACACCAACTAAATTTAAAGAAAACTAAAAAATACTGATGAAATTCGTCAGTACTTATTTGTTTCCGCTAAACTGATTTTTAAGGTTTTTTACTTACCTTAACGCACTCTAGAGAGCACGCTAACCTGATCCTCTTCTTGTCAGGTCCCTGCTTATGCTAATAGGAGGCTTAATGTCCTCGCAATCCAGGACCTGAATTAATTTTAGTGCAGGTCCTGGGAGCCAAACTGCTAAGCCTCCTGTTAGCACGTCCGCGACTCGCGACAGAGGATTGGGTTAGCGCACTCTCCAGAGTACGTTAAGGTAAGTATGTAGATACAGGTAAACTTTTAACCTGTAGCTTTGAAACATTTAAATTTGTTTTAACAAAAACTAATGTTACTGTTTAACAAAAATTCTATTTTAATTTAATTTTAAGTTAAATAAAAACCAAATATTGCAGGGAATGAATATTCGGGGAAACAAATTTACTTAAATATTCATTACAAAAATTTTATTTGAAACTATTTTTTTCTCCCTGCACATCCCTAGCCTGTATACAGTGGACAGAATACACATTTTCATATGTATAGGTTCATTTACATATGTATATGTGTTGAGTATGTGATATCCTGTACAGCTAAGGGGATCTGCAGAAAAAGTAAGCTCAGGACCCCAAAAGCTAGCAACAACGTGAAGTTAATGTTGGATTCTTAGTCCCGCTAGGATTTTTAGTATTAGTAAAGGCATCTTCATAAACGGCCTTTAAAACAGATTCTCGCAATTGTGAGTTCAAAAGGAACCTATCACAAACTGTTTCGACCCTCTCCAACCATCTTAAAGTGACAGGAAACCCAAACATTTTCTTTCATGATTTGGATAGAACATACGATTTTAAACAATTTTCTTCTTTACTTCTGTTATCAAATTTGTTTTATTCTCTTGTTATCCTTTGCTGAAGGAACAACGTTGCGCTACTGGCAGCTAGCTGAACACATCTAGTTAGCGAATCACAAGAGACAAATGTGTGCAGGCATCAATCAGCATCTAGCTCCCACTAGTGTAGGAGAGGTGCATATTCTTTTTCAACAAGGGATACAAGAGAATGAATCACATTTGAAAATAGAAGTTAATTTAAAAGTATCTTAAAATGGCATGCTCTATCTTAATCATGCAAGTTTAATTTTTGACTTTCTTATCCCTTTAATGCCACTTGTATGTAGACATGATGGGCACACTGACATGAATGCTCAATCATTATATTATCACTAATAATATTTTACAAGTATTGTTTTTAACATTATTTACACTTATTGATTGTAAAAGCACCATTTCCAGTTTGGCATGATTTGAAAACAAGAAGACAACTTGTTTCTATTAGATGCACTTAAATCTTCTTGTACTGGATTTTGACAGTACTGAAACTGTAAAGCATGAACCCTACCCTTTGGAATATTGTATCTACATAGAAGATGTTCAAATGAGATTGCGCCCCCATGCAGGCTAAGTACAAACACGTTCACGAGTCTCACGACAGTGCGTTTTACAGTGCTGCGCCTACATTATTCTACCCGGGATTGGGCCTTTGTGAAAGTGAGTTCGATAATGTAGAGTGTGAAAGGGCTATTGTAAATGTCAGTTTTGTGTGACTTCACAGTTCTTTTTCTGAAAACAAGTACTTAACACGCGTAGAGGCCTTTTTGGGAACTTTTCTATTGAAACGGCATTCACGGCTGCAGGCTTTTAACCCATGGATCCATTTTGTATTGTGATCACTTTGAAAACAGGCCGACCAATTTGGCCAGGAAGCAAAAAGTCAGTTTGGGAGCTAATAACCAAAATATTGTGATCGATGCCATAGCTTATTATGATATTACAGCATTATTGAGTTCACAATCTTGAAGCCTTTATACAGTTATGGTAGGAGTATGAGTACCACAGCTTATGGTTCCACCAAGACCATATAGAGTACAGCATTTTCAAAATCCACAAGTACAGCTGACAGATGGGAACATTTGTACACTATATTTGAAGTGGTGCTCTTGGTTGGGGAAAATATCAAACAAACATATGTCAACCTTTTAAAAGTACTTTTCTTCATCTAGCCATCTACCCAGATCATTAATGTACAATTTTTAATTCACAGAATTATTTTTGTTTGCACATTTACAAATATGATTCTTTAAAAAGTGATCTCTTAATTTCTGCATTTTTTTATCATGCATGTCACACACTGTTGATTAAGGGAATGCAAGGTGCATAAATGTTTCCTCCTGTGAGTGTTTCTGTGGGTGTCTGTGTTTATGTCTTTGTGCTTTGGTTTGTGTCTCTATGAGTGTGTATGTATTTTTTTCTGTTGGTATCTCTGTGAGGGTGGGTGTGTATGTCTTTGTGCATTTTCTGTGGATGTCTGTGAAGGTGTGTGCATATGTCTTTGAGCTTTTTCTATGGGTGTCTCTGTGAGGGTGGGCGTGTGTTTGTCTTTGTGTTTTTTCTCTGGATGCCTCTGTGAGGGTGGGTGTGTATGTCTGTGTTTTCTGTGGATGTCTCTGTGTGTATGTATGTCTGTGTTTTCTGTGGATGTCTCTGTGAGGGTGTGTGTATGTCTTTGTATGTTTTCTGTGGATGTCTCAGTGAGGGTGTGTATGTATGTCTTTCTGTGTTTTCTGTGGGTGTCTCTCTGTGTGTGTGTATGTCTTTGTGTGTTTTTTGAGGCTGTCTCTGTTGGTGTTTCTTTGGGTGTATGTGCAAGTTTGAGTTTGTGTGTGTGTCCTTTGTCGGTTCCTTTTAGGACATTTTGACCTTACTACTGATTATTCACATCTTTCTACAGACTTTGAGACTAATGCGACCTTTCCGGGAGTCACCAATCTACCATTTAACCTTTAAATTATTGTTTAGGCAGTTCAGGGCCCTTCCTTTCAGCCACTGCATGCTGTTGTCATCATTTAGTTGGCATCTTCCTTTACAAAAAGATAATCAGAACTCCATATTTTGTTTTCTAAATCTCCTTTTTTTTTACAAAACTGTAGTTTACCTCATTACTTGTCAGGACAATGTAAACAAGTGCTAAGTGTCTGTTTGGTTGTCTGTGTCTGAGTTTCTTTGTGTGTTTGCTAGAGTGTCTATATGTGAATCCTTATGTGTGAGTGTGTGTGTGTGTGTGTGTTTCAGTGTATGTTACTACCTTTACAACATTTCCAAGTTTAAATAGACAATTAAGAATAAAGTGCATATACATTTTAGTCACTTGGTCAAAAATTGCACATGTCAAGGGGGGGGGGGGCGCCCTGATAAATGGTTAAGTCAGGGGCCCCAAAATTTCTAGTGGCGGCCCTGGGAGAGACACAAGGAATAAAGTATAAATAGCATTTTGCCTTGTGATGTCCTTGCTGCTATTATACATCCCAAATGCAGCATTAGCATATCAGCTTTGGTCTGAGGACCTTTTAAATTTTTTCATTGTGCAGCATAGATTTGTATATTGTTGACAACAAGAGCAGTTTGAAAGTATTTATTTAAATAAGATGATACAAATGCTCAAAGTCAATTAAAATGTGCATTAACAGGAAGTAGCTGCCAGTAAATAAGAATTAGCAGGAAGTGCCTATCAGCCAGTGCTTCTTAGCAGGAATTATACAACTGATACAGCTGTATTAGATTAAAGGTAAATGTATACAGTGTGACTATTTGATTTTCTCTTTTTTCCTTCCAGTTAGCCCATCTTCTTGCTGGAGAACATAACAATATTACACAGGAATACCAAGTCGTTGACTGCCGTTATCCATATGAATATGCTGGAGGACACATTAAGGTACATGATACATACAAGTGGTATGGAGAACTGTATAGGAAGAAAAACAATATATTATTACCTTTAATTGATAACTTTGATTTTTTTTTGCTGTAGTACTGTATATATTTATGTAAAGAAGCAGACCAAGAACAGATTTATAGAACCACAATTTAAATTTGCCTGGAAGTGATGCACTAAAGGGACAAGTAAGTCAATTCCCCATCATCTTATCACAAGGCACTTTATACAATGCAAAGTGGATTAAAAAAAAAGGGTTTTTTTACTACTTTATTGGTGAAATGTGTATGATGTTGAAGCATACACATGAGTGCAGATTTATTGCTATGCCCTCTGTACAGTGCACAGAGTCCGAGACAGCTCTTCACATATCTATCTCCCCACACATCACCGAGACAGCTCTTCACATATCTATCTCCCCACACATCACCGAGACAGCTCTTCACATATCTATCTCCCCACACATCACTGAGACAGCTCTTCACATATCTATCTCCCCACACATCACCGAGACAGCTCTTCACATATCTATCTCTCCACACATCACCTAAGTTCACTGGGGATTCTCTTGGGAAGCCGTTACACATGAATCTCAAGACAGAGGAGCTACCGCACCATTGCGGCCTAACAGCAAGCCAGACCAGCACTTATATATTGATAGCCACGGCATACAGACATCACTGCGTGAATTACAACGGCCACTAAATCTAGACTTGGAGTGATACTCTGACCGCTTCACAGCCGTGATTATCACACTAAAGCCAAATCTGCAAAAATAAGCAACCCCAGGTATAAGAATTGTCGCGACTTCGCAACTTAAAACCAGGACTGGAAATTACCTTTTCACAGCAGCCGCGACTCGCGGCATAGATACTCCTAATATTCCCCCCAAAATAGGTACCTACCGCCTGCAGAAATGGCACAAATATCACTAGATCACAGATTGGTAATGGACACACACCAAGGGCCTACACCAGTGGCGGACTTCACCGCACTATACAGTGGATCTGCAAACCTACACAGGCTTCAGAGTTTACAGCATATACCATACCATTGTGGCAGCATTTAACGCCAGTGCTGAGACTACAAGCTCACACCATAACCGTGAGTAAACAATATACAGAAGGCACATAAGATAAAGTGGACATTCAATTGCGATATCCCCATCCTCGTGGTTGCAACTCCCATCCATTTTGGAGATTATGGCCCCTCACTTTACTTAACTCTCTGGTAGGAAAGATAAGTAGCCCTGTAGTTAATTTGAACCTACTTTGGGATCTTTACTACATAAAACTCCAGACCAGATCAGACATGATTAAATGAACAGTTATAACTCACACTCTGAGCAATATAATCCCACAAGCTATAATTAAGAGAAAGGCACATAAACTAAAACTACCCTGAAGCTGTATGATGGCGATATAAATAACCGTTGTGGCACAAATACCACATGAGGCTAATACTGACAAAGGACTGAGGCTGATGATACAGATTCTTTTACAGATGCCATAATTCAGAGGCCTATAACTCCGCAAACTGTCTAGTGTCAGTAGGCCTTTGCAACAACAGCGTATGAGTGCACAATGCTCACTCAAGCTATATCTTGGACAAAACTTGTTGACAACGGGTCCCAAAGTTCGGAATTTGTTAGCCCAGTGGGATGGGTAATATGCCCATGTTCCCTGTAGCAGCCCTTCCATTTACTGATGAGACTTTGCCTCTACAAGACTTGCAAAATATATTTAAAATAGGAGTGGATTAATCTCTTCCATTATAGACACGATGCCTGTTTCTTCACAATCTAAGGCATATATACTGGCTCAGTACGCTAATAAGTTGCACTTTCTAGTAAAATTTACTTTTACGTATCTATGTACTTATATTAAGCCACATGTTAAGCTTGATAGATGAAGATCTGTGTTGGCTCTTGGGTTAATTCTACATGAGCATCTATGTATTATTGTTTCACAGGTGTGCAGTTTTCAAGCCTTTTTAGTTAAAACTTATCCCTGGTATATGTTTGCTACTTTTAAGTTTATACTGCATGGGTCTATATACCTAGTCTACTAAGGTTCCATAATGGCTGCTAACCTTCTGCCTCGCAGACACTTAGTTCATTTATATTGAGAGTAAAATTTGAGATATTAAGCATCAACATTTTTTTAATATGTCATAGCTTAACATACCAGAGTTGAGGATATGAGTGTCTGGTTCACAGCTTATAAAAATTGAGAACCTCTAGGTTCAGTGTGTGCTAGGTACTGCATATGATAGGTACTGCGTGTGCTAGGCATGGTGTATGCTAGGTACAGTGTGTGCTAGGTACAATGTGTGTTGGGTACAGTGTGTGCGGGGTAAAGTGTGTGCTAGACACAGTGTGTGCTAGGTACGGTGTGTGCTAGGTGCAGTGTGTGCTAGGTGCAGTGTGTGCTAGGTGCAGTGTGTGCTAGGTGCGGTGTGTGCTAGGTACGGTGTGTGCTAGGTACAGTGTGTGTTAGGTACGGTGTGGGCTAGGTATTGCGTGGGCTTGGTACAGTGTGTGCGCTGGGTACAGTGTGTGCTAGATACAGTATGTGCTAGGTACAGGGTGTACTAGGTACAACGTGTAAAGGAAGTAACACTTTTGACTACCAGCTACTTTGAGTGTCTGTTCACCCTAAGTCTCTTTAGTGACCTTCCAATCTACGGTCACTCCTCTTTCATGCTCCTATGTCTTACTGTTTTGGCATATATTAATGGAATATTGAGAGATTGACATGATGTTATGTATCACCGGAATATATTCTTCTCCTCCTGCAGTACACAATTCCTTGATCTAAAAACCTCTAGTTACTTTCCACCCCTAATGACACATTATGGTTATCCATTAGCTGTAGAATTGTACTATATAGTTCCTAGGCAGTTGTCTCCTACAGCTAGCCCTGACATTACCTAATAGTCTTGCATCTTGTTTAAAGCTATCACTTACTACTCTTGTTGACTAGTATGTTTGCAGAATCTGCTCCTCAGTATATGCGGTCTAATCCATTAATATATTTTAAAGCAACTTGTACTGACTTTGTTTTTTGGAGCACTAAATCTAATTCATACGCATCACCCCCCCCCCATACTCAGAGCCCACATCAGGGTTCAATCTAGGTGAATTATTTTTACCACAAATCCTTGCAATTTACTTCTGATGTATCAATGTCTTGATAGCAATTGTAACCGGACCTGCGTGTCCGATCCTTCTGTATGTGTCTGTTTGAACAGGGTTCCTGCGTGTCCCCAAGTGTTACTTTTAATTCTAAAACCAAATAAAAACTATTTCTCAAAAAAAAAATCTTAAATATATACAAAAATCTCCAGTTAAAGGGACAGTCAACCCAAATTTTCAAATAGGTAATTCCTATAAAGTTGCTAACGTTTATTAGTTTGCACTGTAGCCTAATTTATTAGCCTAAATCGTTTATAAGCATTACTACTTACTAGTTTCTTACTTGCTGTTTAAAATGCCCGCCTGCCCCCTCCCATATTTCGTCATCATGATCCTCAGGTTGTTCAGTGTCCAGCTCTAAACTCGGCTAATTCTCATAATTCCACGCTCCTGTGTTTTTGCGCATGCGCATTGCGCCGCTAACACTGTAGGGGGAAGGAACTCAAAATCCTTTCTCAAGTTCCTAGACGTCTGACGTCTGGGTTGACTGTCCCTTTAACTGGAAATGAATTTGCTTTTACTGTAAGAGTCCGAAGGAATGTCATTCCCTCTCATCTCATTTGCATATGGGCTGTTCCCAGCTACTGTGTGGCTGTGGGAGTCAATGGGAGTAGTGGGCTGCGGGGCAAGCAGGAGAAGTGTGGCACCAGGCGGGCGGGCTGCCTGCTGGTGCATCGGCTCTCTGTAGTGGTCCTAGCTATCATGCACTGTCCTTAGGGGAAATCAGGGGCTGTGTCCTCATGTACCGCTGTGCTTCTAGGTTATATGACCCCACGCGTGTGCTCACTGATGTGTTTATATAGCTGCAGGCTCGGGTCAGACAGGGGACTCCTGTGTCTGCCTCTGGCTACCTTGTGCTGCGATCGGACACAATCATTGTCCACACGTGTAGCTCTAGCATCCAGCACTGTTGTAATAGGGCTGCTGACAGGGATATCTGTGTATCTTATTGTATACTGCCCCTGGGTACCCCCTGTACCACTGTGCTATGCTATAATATTAAGCTGTTTGATATGTGCCAGTGTCGGAAATGTGCCACGTTGGTGGGCAAGATATGTGCCAGTGTCTGACTCTGAAATTTGGCATCTGATCTGCTGCCCCTGGCGCGCGCATCGCTCCTCAAACTGCTGCTTCAGCAGCTATAAATCTTGTCCCTGTCCAAGCAAGTAGAAACAGCCGGGTGATGGTGAAACAGCTCAATAGACATCCATAAGTCTGCATAAATCCCATTGCAACCTGATGGAAACTAAACTCAGCTTCAACCGCTGCAGATACCCAAATATCATGAAAAAGCTTTTCTGTTGCCCATCTGCCCTGTGAAGTAACTGCTCCCAGTGCCCTGCTGCACATAACTGTATATAAAGACACCAGCCTTTGTGTACCAGCTGAATCTCACTGCTAGAGAGTGTTGTGGTTACTGAGCTCTATCTGCAGACGTGTGTTATAGCCTGTCAGTAAGCTCTACACCTAGAAGTATGTTCTATCCTGTCAGTAGCCTTTATCTCCAACACAGTATTTATACCCTTTAGGTAAGCTCTGTCCCCAGGATCGTGTAGTATCCTTGACAGAATGCTTCAACCGCTGCCTTCAAATAATTTCCCTGTTATAGTCTGACCTTTGTCTTTTCTTTCAGTCAACCATTCCCTCCCGTGTTTGGCTCTATTGCTGTAAGCAATGTGCTCCAAAGTGCTCTCTCTCTCTTCCAAAAGCGAATTACTGAGAGTGACCTCTTGCAACACCAGTGTGCCATATACCCAAGAAGTGAAATTCATGGCCCTGCAATCAGTTGTACATCACTAACAGTAAATTTTATATGTCATAAGTACATTTTATATCCCTTATCAGTGAGCTCTATCATCCATCAGTGAATTATATGCCCCCCCCCCCCTCAGCAGTAAGCACCATCATCCAGCAATACAGAGAGAGAACTTTGTTGTAAATTCCCCACCAGTAATTTGTTCAAGTCCCCCCCACACACACACACTTTACCTGTGCTCCCCAAACTTCTCTTGGGAAGGGCTCAGTAACCACAACACTCCCTAGCAGTGAGATTCAGGAACAAGATTTATACCTGGTGAAGCAGCAGTGTGAGGAGCGATGCGCGCGCCAGGGGCAGCAGATCAGATGCCACATATCTTATTCTTAAGCTGTTTGATATGTGCCAGTGTCGGAAATGTGCCACGTTGGTGGGCAAGATATGTGCCAGTGTCTGACTCTGAAATGTGGCATCTGATCTGCTGCCCCTGGCGCGCGCATTGCTCCTCACACTGCTGCTTCACCAGGTATAAATCTTGTCCCTGAATCTCACTGCTAGGGAGTGTTGTGGTTACTGAGCCCTTCCCAAGAGAAGTTTGGGGAGCACAGGTAAAGTGTGTGTGTGTGGGGGGGACTTGAACAAATTACTGGTGGAGAATTTACAACAAAGTTCTCTCTCTGTATTGCTGGATGATGGTGCTTACTGCTGGGGGGGGGGCATATAATTCACTGATGGATGATAGAGCTCACTGATAAGGGATATAAAATGTACTTATGACATATAAAATTTACTGTTAGTGATGTACAACTGATTGCAGGGCCATGAATTTCACTTCTTGGGTATATGGCACACTGGTGTTGCAAGAGGTCACTCTCAGTAATTCGCTTTTGGAAGAGAGAGAGAGCACTTTGGAGCACATTGCTTACAGCAATAGAGCCAAACACGGGAGGGAATGGTTGACTGAAAGAAAAGACAAAGGTCAGACTATAACAGGGAAATTATTTGAAGGCAGCGGTTGAAGCATTCTGTCAAGGATACTACACGATCCTGGGGACAGAGCTTACCTAAAGGGTATAAATACTGTGTTGGAGATAAAGGCTACTGACAGGATAGAACATACTTCTAGGTGTAGAGCTTACTGACAGGCTATAACACACGTCTGCAGATAGAGCTCAGTAACCACAACACTCCCTAGCAGTGAGATTCAGCTGGTACACAAAGGCTGGTGTCTTTATATACAGTTATGTGCAGCAGGGCACTGGGAGCAGTTACTTCACAGGGCAGATGTGCAACAGAAAAGCTTTTTCATGATATTTGGGTATCTGCAGCGGTTGAAGCTGAGTTTAGTTTCCATCAGGTTGCAATGGGATTTATGCAGACTTATGGATGTCTATTGAGCTGTTTCACCATCACCCGGCTGTTTCTACTTGCTGGGACAGGGACAAGATTTATAGCTGCTGAAGCAGCAGTTTGAGGAGCGATGCGCGCGTCAGGGGCAGCAGATCAGATGCCACATTTCAGAGTCAGACACTGGCACATATCTTGCCCACCAACGTGGCACATTTCCGACACTGGCACATATCAAACAGCTTAATATTATAGCATAGCACAGTGGTACAGGGGGTACCCAGGGGCAGTATACAATAAGATACACAGATATCCCTGTCAGCAGCCCTATTACAACAGTGCTGGATGCTAGAGCTACACGTGTGGGCAATGATTGTGTCCGATCGCAGCACAAGGTAGCCAGAGGCAGAAACAGGAGTCCCCTGTCTGACCCGAGCTTGCAGCTATATAAACACATCAGTGAGCACACACGTGGGGTCATATAACCTAAAAGCACAGCGGTACATGAGGACACAGCCTCTGATTTCCCCTAAGGACAGTGCACTATAGCCAGGACCACTACAGAGAGCCGATGCACAAGCAGGCAGCCCGCCCGCCTGCTGCCACACTTCTCCTGCTTGCCCCGCAGCCCACTACTCCCATTGACTCCCACAGCCACACAGTAGCTGGGAACAGCCCATATGCAAATGAGATGAGAGGGAATGACATTCCTTCGGACTCTTACAGTAAAAGCAAATTCATTTCCAGTTAAAGGGACAGTCAACCCAGACGTCAGACGTCTAGGAACTTGAGAAAGGATTTTGAGTTCCTTCCCCCTACAGTGTTAGCGGCGCAATGCGCATGCGCAAAAACACAGGAGCGTGGAATTATGAGAATTAGCCGAGTTTAGAGCTGGACACTGAACAACCTGAGGATCATGATGACGAAATATGGGAGGGGGCAGGCGGGCATTTTAAACAGCAAGTAAGAAACTAGTAAGTAGTAATGCTTATAAACGATTTAGGCTAATAAATTAGGCTACAGTGCAAACTAATAAACGTTAGCAACTTTATAGGAATTACCTATTTGAAAATTTGGGTTGATTGTCCCTTTAAGCTTAAATAATCTCACTAAAAGGTGATCCATTTAATACTAGCGATCTTATCCATGAATTTTGTTTATAGACAGAAATGTATCCAAATAATTTTTAAATGTATCTAGGGTATTGGCATTCACTACCTCCTTTGGTAATGAGTTCCACAATTTTATTGCTCTTACAGTGAAAAAACATTTTCATTGCAGGAGATTAAATCTCCTTTCCTCCAACCTTAAATTATGACCTCTGGTCACAAACAATTTTCTTGGAAAAACAGAGCTTCTGCCATCTCTGTATATGGGCCTTGAATATATTTATATAAAGTAATCATGTGACCTTTTAAACGCCTTTTTTCTAAAGAAAACAGACCCAGTTTGGCTAGCCTCTCCTCATAGGTTCAATTATCCAATCCCCTTATTAGCTTTGTGGCCCTTCTCTGAACTTTTTTCTAGTTCTGCAATATTTTTTTTGCAATTGGTCCCCAGAACTGCACTCCATACTCAAGGTGAGGTCTTACCAGGGCTTTATATAGTGACAGAATTATGCTTTCCTCCTTTGAGTCAATGGCATCTATTTATTAAGCCGTCAACCGCAAATACGCTGGAATTCCGCAGCGTATTTGTGGCGAGCTTGATTTGCCTTAGTTAAAGACCGGCAAAAGTAGAATTTTGTGACGTAACATATGATCGGACGGACTCAGTCCGACACAGATCGATGCTTACGTCACTACAGATGTTCCGAATGCAAGTTCGGCACAATCTGACTACTTTTGTAAGTTATCAAATAACTACCAGGTAGGCTCGCCACTATTCCGGCCCAGCGTACCTGGTTTTCAATCTGTCACTCTGGAGGCGGCGGATGCCATAGGAATCAATGGGAGTCGGAAAGCAGTGAAAGCTTATGTTCGCTGCTGCCCGATATCCCATTGATTCCTATGGGAACGTTTACATCTAACACCCTAACATGTACCCCGAGTCTAAACACCCCTAATCTGCCCCCCCTACACCGCCGCCACCTACATTATACTTATTAACCCTTAATCTGCCATCCCTACACCGCCGCCACCTAAATAAAAGTTATTAACCCCTATCCCGCCGCTCCCGGACCCCGCTGCAACTAAATAAACTTATTAACCCCTAAACCGCCACTCCCGAAGCCCACCGCCACCTACATTATACTTATTAACCCCTAATCTGCCGCCCTACACCGCCGCCGCCTACATTTATTAACCCCTAATCTAAAGTACAAAAAAACAAACACTAAATTACAGAAAATAATAAACAAATTGCAAGATTTTTAAACTAATTGCACATAATCTAATCCCCTAACAAAATAAAAAAAGCCCCCCAAACTAAAAAAAAGCCCTACCCTACACTAAATTACAAATAGCCCTTAAAAGGGCCTTTTGTGGGGCATTGCCCCAAAGTAATCAGCTCTTTTACCTGTAAAAAAAAAATTACAACCCCCCCAACATTAAAACCCACCACCCACACAACCAACCCTATTCTAAAACCCACCCAATCCCCCCTTAAAAAAACCTAACACTAACCCCTTGAAGATCACCCTACCTTGAGAAGTATTCACCCAACTGGGCCAAAGTCCTCAACCAATCCGGCAGAAGTGGTCCTCCAGACGGGCAGAAGTGGTCCTCCAGACGAGCAGAAGTCTTCATCCAGGCGGCAACTTCTATCTTCATCCATCCGACGTGGAGCAGGTCCATCTTCAAGACATCCGGCGCGGAGCTAACTCTTCTTTCGACGGCGACTGAAGAATGAAGGTTCCTTTAAGTGACGTCATCCAAGATGGCGTCCCTTCAATTCCAATTGGCTGATAGAATTCTATCAGCCAATCAGAATTAAGGTAGGAAAAATTCTATTGGCTGATGCAATCAGCCAATAGGATTGAATTTCAATCCTATTGGCTGATCCAATCAGCCAATAGGATTGAGCTTGCATTCTATTGGCTGTTCCAATCAGCCAATAGAATGCAAGTTCAATCCTATTGGCTGATTGGATCAGCCAATAGGATTGAAGCTCAATCCTATTGGCTGATTGCATCAGCCAATAGGATTTTTCCTATCTTAATTCCGATTGGCTGATAGAATTCTATCAGCCAATCGGAATTGAAGGGATGCTTTCTTGGATGATGTCACTTAAGGGAACCTTCATTCTTCAGTCACCGTCGAAAGAAGAGGATGCTCTGCGTCGGATGTCTTGAAGATGGACCCGCTCCGCGCCGCCTGGATGAAGACTTCTGCCCGTCTGGAGGACCACTTCTGCTGGATTCGTTGAGGACTTTGGCCTGGCTGGGTGAAGACGTCTCAAGGTAGGGTGATCTTCAAGGGGTTAGTGTTAGGTTTTTTAAGGGGGGATTGGGTGGGTTTTAGAGTAGAGTTGGTTGTGTGGGTGGTTGGTTTTAATGTTGGGGGGGGGTTGTAAAAAAAACATAATTTATGTAAGAACTTACCTGATAAATTCATTTCTTTCATATTAGCAAGAGTCCATGAGCTAGTGACGTATGGGATATACATTCCTACCAGGAGGGGCAAAGTTTCCCAAACCTCAAAATGCCTATAAATACACCCCTCACCACACCCACAATTCAGTTTAACGAATAGCCAAGAAGTGGGGTGATAAAAAAGTGCGAAAGCATATAAAATAAGGAATTGGAATAATTGTGCTTTATACAAAATCATAACCACCACAAAAAAAGGGCGGGCCTCATGGACTCTTGCTAATATGAAAGAAATGAATTTATCAGGTAAGTTCTTACATAAATTATGTTTTCTTTCATGTAATTAGCAAGAGTCCATGAGCTAGTGACGTATGGGATAATGACTACCCAAGATGTGGATCTTTCCACACAAGAGTCACTAGAGAGGGAGGGATAAAATAAAGACAGCCAATTCCTGCTGAAAATAATCCACACCCAAAATAAACATAAGCAGAAGATTCAAACTGAAACCGCTGCCTGAAGTACTTTTCTACCAAAAACTGCTTCAGAAGAAGAAAATACATCAAAATGGTAGAATTTAGTAAAAGTATGCAAAGAGGACCAAGTTGCTGCTTTGCAGATCTGGTCAACCGAAGCTTCATTCCTAAACGCCCAGGAAGTAGATACTGACCTAGTAGAATGAGCTGTAATTCTCTGAGGCGGAATTTTACCCGACTCAACATAGGCAAGATGAATTAAAGATTTCAACCAAGATGCCAAAGAAATGGCAGAAGCTTTCTGGCCTTTCCTAGAACCGGAAAAGATAACAAATAGACTAGAAGTCTTACGGAAAGATTTCGTAGCTTCAACATAATATTTCAAAGCTCTAACAACATCCAAAGAATGCAACGATTTCTCCTTAGAATTCTTAGGATTAGGACATAATGAAGGAACCACAATTTCTCTACTAATGTTGTTGGAATTCACAACTTTAGGTAAAAATTCAAAAGAAGTTCGCAACACCGCCTTATCCTGATGAAAAATCAGAAAAGGAGACTCACAAGAAAGAGCAGATAATTCAGAAACTCTTCTAGCAGAAGAGATGGCCAAAAGGAACAAAACTTTCCAAGAAAGTAATTTAATGTCCAATGAATGCATAGGTTCAAACGGAGGAGCTTGAAGAGCTCCCAGAACCAAATTCAAACTCCAAGGAGGAGAAATTGACTTAATGACAGGTTTTATACGAACCAAAGCTTGTACAAAACAATGAATATCAGGAAGAATAGCAATCTTTCTGTGAAAAAGAACAGAAAGAGCAGAGATTTGTCCTTTCAAAGAACTTGCGGACAAACCCTTATCTAAACCATCCTGAAGAAACTGTAAAATTCTCGGTATTCTAAAAGAATGCCAAGAAAAATGATGAGAAAGACACCAAGAAATATAAGTCTTCCAGACTCTATAATATATCTCTCGAGATACAGATTTACGAGCCTGTAACATAGTATTAATCACGGAGTCAGAGAAACCTCTTTGACCAAGAATCAAGCGTTCAATCTCCATACCTTTAAATTTAAGGATTTCAGATCCTGATGGAAAAAAGGACCTTGTGATAGAAGGTCTGGTCTTAACGGAAGAGTCCACGGTTGGCAAGAGGCCATCCGGACAAGATCCGCATACCAAAACCTGTGAGGCCATGCTGGAGCTACCAGCAGAACAAACGAGCATTCCTTCAGAATCTTGGAGATCACTCTTGGAAGAAGAACTAGAGGCGGAAAGATATAGGCAGGATGATACTTCCAAGGAAGTGATAATGCATCCACTAACTCCGCCTGAGGATCCCGGGATCTGGACAGATACCTGGGAAGTTTCTTGTTTAGATGGGACGCCATCAGATCTATTTCTGGAAGTTCCCACATTTGAACAATCTGAAGAAATACCTCTGGGTGAAGAGACCATTCGCCCGGATGCAACATTTGGCGACTTAGATAATCCGCTTCCCAATTGTCTACACCTGGGATATGAACCGCAGAGATTAGACAGGAGCTGGATTCCGCCCAAACCAAAATTCGAGATACTTCTTTCATAGCCAGAGGACTGTGAGTCCCTCCTTGATGATTGATGTATGCCACAGTTGTGACATTGTCTGTCTGAAAACAAATGAACGATTCTCTCTTCAGAAGAGGCCAAAACTGAAGAGCTCTGAAAATTGCACGGAGTTCCAAGATATTGATAGGTAATCTCACCTCCTGAGATTCCCAAACTCCCTGTGCCGTCAGAGATCCCCACACAGCTCCCCAACCCGTGAGACTTGCATCTGTTGAAATTACAGTCCAGGTCGGAAGCACAAAAGAAGCCCCCTGAATTAAACGATGGTGATCTGTCCACCATGTTAGAGAGTGCCGAACAATCGGTTTTAAAGATATTGTTTGAGATATCTTCGTGTAATCCTTGCACCATTGCTTCAGCATACAGAGCTGAAGAGGTCGCATGTGAAAACGAGCAAAGGGGATCGCGTCCGATGCAGCAGTCATAAGACCTAGAATTTCCATGCATAAGGCTACCGAAGGGAATGATTGTGACTGAAGGTTTCGACAAGCTGCAATCAATTTTAGACGTCTCTTGTCTGTTAAAGACAGAGTCATGGACACTGAATCCATCTGGAAACCCAGAAAGGTTACCCTTGTCTGAGGAATCAAAGAACTTTTTGGTAAATTGATCCTCCAACCATGATCTTGAAGAAACAACACAAGTCGATTCGTATGAGATTCTGCTAAATGTAAAGACTGAGCAAGTACCAAGATATCGTGCAAATAAGGAAATACCACAATACCCTGTTCTCTGATTACAGACAGAAGGGCACCGAGAACCTTTGTAAAAATTCTTGGAGCTGTAGCTAGGCCAAACGGCAGAGCCACAAACTGGTAATGCTTGTCCAGAAAAGAGAATCTCAGGAACTGAAAATGATCTGGATGAATCGGAATATGCAGATATGCATCCTGTAAATCTATTGTGGACATATAATTCCCTTGCAGAACAAAAGGCAAGATAGTCCTTATAGTTACCATTTTGAACGTTGGTATCCTTACATAACGATTCAATATTTTTAGATCCAGAACTGGTCTGAAGGAATTCTCCTTCTTTGGTACAATGAAGAGATTTGAATAAAACCCCATCCCCTGTTCCTGAACTGGAACTGGCATAATTACTCCAGTCAACTCTAGATCTGAAACACATTTCAGAAATGCTTGAGCTTTTACTGGATTTACTGGGACTCGGGAAAGAAAAAATCTCTTTGCAGGAGGTCTTATCTTGAAACCAATTCTGTACCCTTCTGAAACAATGTTCTGAATCCAAAGATTGTGAACAGAATTGATCCAAATTTCCTTGAAAAAACGTAACCTGCCCCCTACCAGCTGAGCTGGAATGAGGGCCGCACCTTCATGTGGACTTAGAAGCAGGCTTTGCCTTTCTAGCTGGCTTGGATTTATTCCAGACTGGAGATGGTTTCCAAACTGAAACTGCTCCTGAGGATGAAGGATCAGGCTTTTGTTCTTTGTTGAAACGAAAGGAACGAAAACGATTATTAGCTCTACTTTTACCTTTAGATTTTTTATCCTGTGGTAAAAAAGTTCCTTTCCCACCAGTAACAGTTGAAATGATGGAATCCAACTGAGAACCAAATAATTTGTTACCCTGGAAAGAAATAGAAAGTAAAGTTGATTTAGAAGCCATATCAGCATTCCAAGTTTTAAGCCATAAAGCTCTTCTAGCTAAAATAGCTAGAGACATAAACCTGACAACAACTCTGATAATATCAAAAATGGCATCACAGATAAAATTATTAGCATGCTGAAGAAGAATAATAATGTCATGAGAATCACGATGTGTTACTTGTTGCGCTAAAGTTTCCAACCAAAAAGTTGAAGCTGCAGCAACATCAGCCAAAGATATAGCAGGTCTAAGAAGATTACCTGAACACAGATAAGCTTTTCTTAGAAAGGACTCAATTTTCCTATCTAGAGGATCCTTAAACGAAGTACCATCTGACGTAGGAATAGTAGTACGTTTAGCAAGGGTAGAAATAGCCCCATCAACTTTAGGGATTTTGTCCCAAAATTCTAATCTGTCAGACGGCACAGGATATAAATGCTTAAAACGTTTAGAAGGAGTAAATGAATTACCCAATTTATCCCATTCTTTGGAAATTACTGCAGAAATAGCATTAGGAACAGGAAAAACTTCTGGAATAACCACAGGAGCTTTAAATACCTTATCTAAACGTTTAGAATTAGTATCAAGAGGACTAGAATCCTCTATTTCTAAAGCAATTAGAACTTCTTTAAGTAAAGAACGAATAAATTCCATTTTAAATAAATATGAAGATTTATCAGCATCAACCTCAGAGACAGAATCCTCTGAACCAGAGGAGTCATCAGAATCAGAATGATGATGTTCATTTAAAAATTCATCTGTAGGGAGAGAAGTTTTAAAAGATTTTTTACGTTTACTAGAAGGAGAAATAACAGACATAGCCTTCTTTATGGATTCAGAAACAAAATCTCTTATATTATCAGGAACATTCTGCACCTTAGATGTTGAGGGAACTGCAACAGGCAATGGTACTTTACTAAAGGAAATATTATCTGCTTTAACAAGTTTGTCATGACAATCAATACAAACAACAGCTGGAGAAATAGCTACCAAAAGTTTACAGCAGATACACTTAGCTTTGGTAGATTCAGCACTTGACAGCGATTTTCCTGTAGTATCTTCTGGCTCAGATGCAACGTGAGACATCTTGCAATATGTAAGAGAAAAAACAACATATAAAGCAAAATTGATCAAATTCCTTAAATGACAGTTTCAGGAATGGGAAAGAATGCCAAAGAACAAGCTTCTAGCAACCAGAAGCAATAAAAAATGAGACTTAAATAATGTGGAGACAAAAGCGACGCCCATATTTTTTCGCGCCAAATAAGACGCCCACATTATTTGGCGCCTAAATGCTTTTTGGCGCCAAAAATGACGCCACATCCGGAACGCCGACATTTTTGGCGCGAAAAAACGTCAAAGAATGACGCAACTTCCGGCGACACGTATGACGCCGGAAACGGAAATAGAATTTTTGCGCCAAAAAAGTCCGCGCCAAGAATGACGCAATAAAATGAAGCATTTTCAGCTCCCGCGAGCCTAACAGCCCACAGGGAAAAAGTCAAATTTTAAGGTAAGAAAAAATGGTCAAATCAAAATGCATTATCCCAAATATGAAACTGACTGTCTGAAAATAAGGAAAGTTGAACATTCTGAGTCAAGGCAAATAAATGTTTGAATACATATATTTAGAACTTTATAAACAAAGTGCCCAACCATAGCTTGGAGTGTCACAGAAAATAAGACTTACTTACCCCAGGACACTCATCTACATATAGCAGATAGCCAAACCAGTACTGAAACGAGAATCAGCAGAGGTAATGGTATATATAAGAGTATATCGTCGATCTGAAAAGGGAGGTAAGAGATGAATCTCTACGACCGATAACAGAGAACCTATGAAATAGACCCCTTAGAAGGAGATCACTGCATTCAAATAGGCAATACTCTCCTCACATCCCTCTGACATTCACTGCACGCTGAGAGGAAAACCGGGCTCCAACTTGCTGCGGAGCGCATATCAACGTAGAATCTAGCACAAACTTACTTCACCACCTCCATCGGAGGCAAAGTTTGTAAAACTGAATTGTGGGTGTGGTGAGGGGTGTATTTATAGGCATTTTGAGGTTTGGGAAACTTTGCCCCTCCTGGTAGGAATGTATATCCCATACGTCACTAGCTCATGGACTCTTGCTAATTACATGAAAGAAATTTTTACACATAAAAGAGCTGATTACTTTGGGGCAATGCCCCGCAAAAAGCCCTTTTAAGGGCTATTTGTAATTTAGTGTAGGGTAGGGCTTTTTTTTATTTTGGGGGCTTTTTTATTTTAAGGGGATTAGATTAGGTGTAATTAGTTTAAAAATCTTGTACTTTGTTTATTATTTTCTGTAATTTAGTGGGTTGTTTTTTTTGTACTTTAGATAATTTTATTTAATTGTAATTAAAGGGACAGTCTAGTATAGATTAAACTTTCATTATTCAGATAGGACTTGTAATTTTAATCAACTTTCCAATTTACTTTTATCATCAAATTTGCTTTTTTCTCTTGGTATTCTTAGTTTAGACTAAACATAGGTAGGCTCATATGCTAATTTCTAAGCCTTTGAGGGCTGCCTCTTATCACATGCTTTTTAAATCTCTTTTCAACACAAAGAGACAGAAAGTACACGTGGGCCATATAGACAACACTGTGTTCCGGCACAGGGAGTTATTTAAGATCTAGCACAAAACAATGCTAAATTTAAGACAATAGATAATAAACAGTCACAGTCATGTGATCAGGGGGCTGGAAGAAGGTTCTTAGATACAAGGTAATCACAGAGGTAAAAAGTATATTAATATAACTGTGTTGGTTATGCAAAACTGGGGAATGGCTAATAAAGGGATTATCTATCTTTTAAAACAATAACAATTCTATGGTAGACTGTCCCTTTAATTGTATTTAGTTTAGGAAATTTATTTAATTATAGTGTAGTGTTAGGTGTAATTGTAACTTAGGTTAAGTTTTATTTTACAGGTATATTTGTATTTTTTTTAAACTAGGAAGTTATTAAATAGTTAATAACTATTTAATAACTATTCTACATAGTTAAAATAAATACAAAGTTGCCTGTAAAATAAAAATAAACCCTAAGCTAGCTACAATGTAACTATTAGTTATATTGTAGCTATCTTAGGGTTTATTTTATAGGTAAGTATTTAGTTTTAAATAGGAATAAATTATTTAATGATAGTAATATTTATTTAGATTTATTTAAATTATATTTAAGTTAGGGGGTGTTAGGGGTTAATATATTTAATATAGTGGCGGCAACGTTGGGGGCGGCAGATTAGGGGTTAATAAATATAATGTAGGTGGCGGCGGTGTAGGGGGCAGCAGATTAGGGGTTAATAAGTATATTGTAGGTGGCGGTGGGCTCCGGGAGCGGCGGTTTCGGGGTTAATAAGTTTATTTAGTTGCGGCGGGGTCCGGGAGCGGCAGTTTAGGGGTTAATACATTTATTAGAGTTGCGGCGGGGTCCGGGAGCGGCGGTTTAGGGGTTAATACATTTATTAGAGTTGCGGCGGGGTCCGGGAGTGGCGGTTTAGGGGTTAATACATTTATTAGAGTTGCGGTGGGCTCCGGGATTTTCCCTCATGAAATCTCATTTTCCATTTACCTGCCCATACTGCGCTGACCTAATGACCTTACTTAACTTAGTATCATTTGCAAAAATAGAGATGTCCCTATTTAATCCTAGCTCCAAGTCATTTATAAAAATATTAAAAAGAATAGGGCCCAGCACTGATCCCTGGGGTACTCCACTGATTACCTTTGTCCAATCTGAGTATTATCCATTTACTACTACTCGTTGCTCCCTATCTTTTATCCAGTTATTTATCCATAAACTAACATTTTCAGCTAATCCCAGTCCCTTAATTTTGTGCATTAATCTCTCATGTGGCACTGTATCAAACGCCTTTGCAAAATCTAAGTATATCACATCAACTGATTCCCCTTTATCTATATTTTTACTTACTTCCTCATAGAATCTAATTAGATTCGTTTGACATGATCTATTTCTCATAAAACCATGCTGATTAGAACTCATAATCTTGTTTACACAAATATGCTCATCAATATAATCCCTTTATATCCCTTCAAATATCTTCCCCACTATTGTTGTCAGCCTAACTGGTCTATAGCTTCCTGGATCATCCCTGCTTCCCTTTTTGAAGAGTGGCACCACATCAGCTTTACACCAATCCTTGGGTACCATGCCTGAGGATAATGAGACTTGAAAAATTAAGAGTAGAGGTTTGTCTATAACAGTGCTAAATTCCCTTAACACCCTTGGGTGTATTCCATCTGGGCCTGGAGTTTTATTTACCTTAATATTATCCAGTTTGTTCCTGATATCCTCTATACATAACCCAGTTAATGGTATGGGCTGGCATGTTCTAATTTGTTCCAACGTATCATCCAATGGTTCATCTCTTGTGTGTACTGAAGAAAAAAACTGGTTTAGTATCTCAGCCTTCTCCCTGTCACTGTTAATCATGCTACCCTCCCCACATTTTAATGTACCTATATTGTCTTTCTTAGATTTTTTGCTATTTATGTACTTAAAGAACCTTTTAGGGTTAAATTTAGAATCCTTTGCAATTTATTTTTCATTTTCAATTTTGGCCAATTTGATTGCTTTTTTGCATGTTTTGTTACATTCCTTATAAATATGGAATTTTGGGTCTGTACTATTTTCTCTGAATAATTTAAATGCCCTACATTTTTTCCTAATTTCTCTTAACACATTTATATTCAGCCACTTTAGCTTGGATTTTTTATTTTTATAACCATATAGTAAATATATAATCAAAATGAAATAGGCAGAGATATCAGTAACCTCATTTTTGTAATTATATATACCTCTTCTTAAATAAGTAGACCACTCTTGGACCGTGGTAAAGTATAAATACGCAACGGAGGTAAGTGAGTTGAGTCTATAGCCACTTTTGGGCTTGGTAGAGTATAAATAAAATCACCAACAAATTATGTAATAACTTTCAACCATTATGGGTAACATTTTCTTTCTTCTGTAAACATATGAAGTACACTCATCAACAAATCATCACCGTCTAGAGAGATGCAAGTGATCAGACATAGCCATACAGTTAATACCAAAATAATATCAATGATATAATAGATCTTTTAGCAATCTGTCTACTCCGTTCCAGTACAGAAAATGAGTTGTTCACACTTCAAAGTCTATTTATAACTGGAAATTTTTAAGATCATGGAAATAAAATATAGTTGATTAATTAATTAGGCTGTTGTCATGGAGAGAGAAAATAAATGTTTCTATAGGATTCATTTTCCTTGTGTAAGGAGGGGGGAAATAAGGGATAATGGGGGAATGGAGCCATCAGAAACTCAAAGGAGTGAGGTTAGAGGCTAGGGGGCAAATATAAAGAAATATAACTTTGAGGCTGGGTTGGTATAGAAGCATATCATCCCCAGACCCATACAGTAAAGGGACATAAGTGGTATCTTCCCTCAGGGGCTGCTGTCACCACTGGACGAAGACGGGAAAGGTGTAGTGGATATGACTCGCTCTATCCCGCAGAGCGGGAAAGGATGAGGGGAGACACCTTTCTTTCCTTTCTCTTTTCCTCACTTTCCAGGTATATATTATTGGAGCTAACATAGCAATATAAACCAGAACCCAGGTGATATTATACAAAATAGGAACATATGTATTATTGGTTTGCACTATGGGTATATTAAGGACTCACAACACTTCTGAATATCATATTAAGAAACTGCCAAAGTCGCAGCCAAATCAAAATAGATGGAAGCTAACAGGGCTCAAAACTATTTCCTGGTGTTGGTATCGAGAGTGGCATATCTAAGAAATAATTCCCAACTATAATGTACCCCGAGATATGTAAATTTAACCCAAGTTAAATAGGAACTAATTTATCGTATATATCTTCTGTACTTATTATCGCAGGTTACTTTGTGCTATTACTGTTACTGTAAGAAACCAACTAGTGTAACACAACATTGAGTTGTATCTTGAACTTTTAAAATGCAGTCTAATATGTGACTGTCTTCTGTAACATGTCAAGCTCCCCTATCGCGCGGGCACGGGCCATATGCCCCACAACAAGGCAGGCAACATGTTTAGGTCTATATGGTGTATACATCCTGTTACTTTTCCTGCTATTTAGAAAATAATTTCCAGCCATTAACACAAAAAACATAATTTATGTAAGAACTTACCTGATAAATTCATTTCTTTCATATTAGCAAGAGTCCATGAGCTAGTGACGTATGGGATATACATTCCTAGCAGGAGGGGCAAAGTTTCCCAAACCTTAAAATGCCTATAAATACACCCCTCACCACACCCACAATTCAGTTTAACGAATAGCCAAGAAGTGGGGTGATAAAAAAAAAATGCGAAAGCATATAAAATAAGGAATTGGAATAATTGTGCTTTATACAAAAAAATCATAACCACCACAAAAAAGGGCGGGCCTCATGGACTCTTGCTAATATGAAAGAAATGAATTTATCAGGTAAGTTCTTACATAAATTATGTTTTCTTTCATGTAATTAGCAAGAGTCCATGAGCTAGTGACGTATGGGATAATGACTACCCAAGATGTGGATCTTTCCACGCAAGAGTCACTAGAGAGGGAGGGATAAAATAAACACAGCCAATTCCTGCTGAAAATAATCCACACCCAAAATAAAGTTTAATGAAAAACATAAACAGAAGATTCAAACTGAAACCGCTGCCTGAAGTACTTTTCTACGAAAAACTGCTTCAGAAGAAGAAAATACATCAAAATGGTAGAATTTAGTAAAAGTATGCAAAGAGGACCAAGTTGCTGCTTTGCAAATCTGATCAACCGAAGCTTCATTCTTAAACGCCCAGGAAGTAGAAACTGACCTAGTAGAATGAGCTGTAATCCTTTGAGGCGGAGTTTTACCCGACTCGACATAGGCATGATGAATTAAAGATTTCAACCAAGATGCCAAAGAAACGGCAGAAGCTTTCTGGCCTTTTCTAGAACCGGAAAAGATAACAAATAGACTCGAAGTCTTTCGGAAAGACTTAGTAGCTTCAACATAATATTTCAAAGCTCTAACAACATCCAAAGAATGCAACGATTTCTCCTTAGAATTCTTAGAATTAGGACATAATGAGGGAACCACAATTTCTCTACTAATGTTGTTGGAATTCACAACCTTAGGTAAAAATTCAAAAGAAGTTCGCAACACCGCCTTATCCTGATGAAAAATCAGAAAAGGAGACTCACAAGAAAGAGCAGATAATTCAGAGACTCTTCTGGCAGAAGAGATCGCCAAAAGGAACAAAACTTTCCAAGAAAGTAATTTAATGTCCAATGAATGCATGGGTTCAAAAGGAGGAGTTTGAAGAGCCCCCAGAACCAAATTCAAACTCCAAGGAGGAGAAATTGACTTAATGACAGGTTTTATACGAACCAAAGCTTGTACAAAACAATGAATATCAGGAAGATTAGCAATCTTTCTGTGAAAAAGAACAGAAAGAGCAGAGATTTGTCCTTTCAAAGAACTTGCGGATAAACCTTTATCTAAACCATCCTGAAGAAACTGTAAAATTCTCGGAATTCTAAAAGAATGCCAAGAAAAATGATGAGAAAGACACCAAGAAATATAAGTCTTCCAGACTCTATAATATATCTCTCTAGATACAGATTTATGAGCCTGTAACATAGTATTAATCACAGAGTCAGAGAAACCTCTTTGACCAAGAATCAAGCGTTCAATCTCCATACCTTTAAATTTAAGGATTTGAGATCCTGATGGAAAAAAGGACCTTGCGACAGAAGGTCTGGTCTTAGCGGAAGAGTCCACGGATGGCAAGAGGCCATCCGGACAAGATCCGCATACCAAAACCTGTGAGGCCATGCCGGAGCTACCAGCAGAACAAACAAGCATTCCTTCAGAATCTTGGAGATTACTCTTGGAAGAAGAACTAGAGGCGGAAAGATATAGGCAGGATGATACTTCCAAGGAAGTGATAATGCATCCACTGCTTCCGCCTGAGGATCCCGGGATCTGGACAGATACCTGGGAAGTTTCTTGTTTAGATGAGACGCAACAATCTGAAGAAATACCTCTGGGTGAAGTGACCATTCGCCCGGATGCAACGTTTGGCGACTGAGATAATCCGCTTCCCAATTGTCTATACCTGGGATATGAACCGCAGAGATTAGACAGGAGCTGGATTCCGCCCAAACCAGAATTCGAGATACTTCTTTCATAGCCAGAGGACTGTGAGTCCCTCCTTGATGATTGATGCATGCCACAGTTGTGACATTGTCTGTCCGAAAACAAATGAACGATTCTCTCTTCAGAAGAGGCCAAGACTGAAGAGCTCTGAAAATTGCACGGAGTTCCAAAATATTGATCGGTAATCTCACCTCCTGAGATTCCCAAACTCCTTGTGCCGTCAGAGATCCCCACAAAGCTCCCCAACCTGTAAGACTTGCATCTGTTGAAATTACAGTCCAGGTCGGAAGAACAAAAGAAGCCCCCTGAATTAAAACGATGGTGATCTGTCCACCACGTTAGAGAATGTCGTACAATCGGTTTTAAAGATATTAATTGAGATATCTTTGTGTAATCCCTGCACCATTGATTCAGCATACAGAGCTGAAGAGGTCGCATGTGAAAACGAGCAAAGGGGATCGCGTCCGATGCAGCAGTCATAAGACCTAGAATTTCCATGCATAAGGCTACCGAAGGGAATGATTGTGACTGAAGGTTTCGACAAGCTGAAATCAATTTTAGACGTCTCTTGTCTGTCAAAGACAGAGTCATGGACACTGAATCTATCTGGAAACCCAGAAAGGTTACCCTTGTCTGAGGAGTCAATGAACTTTTTAGTGAATTGATCCTCCAACCATGATCTTGAAGAAACAACACAAGTCGATTCGTATGAGATTCTGCTAAATGTAAAGACTGAGCAAGTACCAAGATATCGTCCAAATAAGGAAATACCACAATACCCTGTTCTCTGATTACAGACAGAAGGGCACCGAGAACCTTTGTAAAAATTCTTGGAGCTGTAGCTAGGCCAAACGGCAGAGCCACAAACTGGTAATGCTTGTCCAGAAAAGAGAATCTCAGGAACTGATAATGATCTGGATGAATCGGAATATGCAGATATGCATCCTGTAAATCTATTGTGGACATATAATGCCCTTGTTGAACAAAAGGCAAGATAGTCCTTACAGTTACCATTTTGAACGTTGGTATCCTTACATAATGATTCAATATTTTTAGATCCAGAACAGGTCTGAAGGAATTCTCCTTCTTTGGTACAATGAAGAGATTTGAATAAAACCCCAGTCCCTGTTCCAGAACTGGAACTGGCATAATTACTCCAGCCAACTCTAGATCTGAAACACATTTCAGAAATGCTTGAGCTTTCACTGGATTTACTGGGACACGGGAAAGAAAAAATCTCTTTACAGGAGGTCTTATCTTGAAACCAATTCCGTACCCTTCTGAAACAATGTTCTGAATCCAAAGATTGTGAACAGATTTGATCCAAATGTTTTTGAAAAAACGTAACCTGCCCCCTACCAGCTGAGCTGGAATGAGGGCCGCACCTTCATGTGGATTTAGAAGCTGGCTTTGCTTTTCTAGAAGGCTTGGATTTATTCCAGACTGGAGATGGTTTCCAAACTGAAACTGCTCCTAAGGATGAAGGATCAGGCTTTTGTTCCTTGTTGAAACGAAAGGAACGAAAACGATTATTAGCCCTGTTTTTACCCTTAGATTTTTTATCCTGTGGTAAAAAAGTTCCTTTCCCACCAGTAACAGTTGAGATAATAGAATCCAACTGAGAACCAAATAATTTGTTACCCTGGAAAGAAATGGAAAGTAGAGTCGATTTAGAAGACATATCAGCATTCCAAGTTTTAAGTCATAAAGCTCTTCTAGCTAAAATAGCTAGAGACATAAACCTGACATCAACTCTGATAATATCAAAAATGGCATCACAGATAAAATTATTAGCATGTTGAAGAAAAATAATAATATTATGAGAATCATGATCTGTTACTTGTTGCGCTAAAGTTTCCAACCAAAAAGTTGAAGCTGCAGCAACATCAGCCAATGATATAGCAGGTCTAAGAAGATTACCTGAACACAGATAAGCTTTTCTTAGAAAGGATTCAATTTTCCTATCTAAAGGATCCTTGAAAGAAGTACCATCTGACGTAGGAATAGTAGTACGTTTAGCAAGGGTAGAAATAGCCCCATCAACCTTAGGGATTTTGTCCCAAAATTCTATTCTGTCAGACGGCACAGGATATAATTGCTTAAAACATTTAGAAGGAGTAAATGAATTACCCAATTAATCCCATTCTCTGGAAATTACTTCAGAAATAGCACTAGGAACAGGAAAAACTTCTGGAATAACCACAGGAGATTTAAAGACCTTATCTAAACGTTTAGAATTAGTATCAAGAGGACCAGAATCCTCAATTTCTAAAGCAATTAGTACTTCTTTAAGTAAAGAACGAATAAATTCCATTTTAAATAAATATGAAGATTTATCAGCATCAATCTCTGAGACAGAATCCTCTGAACCAGAAGAGTCATCAGAATCAGAATGATGATGTTCATTTAAAAATTCATCTGTATAAAGAGAAGTTTTAAAAGATTTTTTATGTTTACTAGAAGGAGGAATAACAGACATAGCCTTCTTGATGGGTTCAGAAACAAAATCTCTTATGTTATCAGGAACATTCTGAACATTAGATGTTGATGGAACTGCAACAGGTAATGGTACATTACTAAAGGAAATATTATCTGCATTAACAAGTTTGTCATGACAATTAATACAAACAACAGCTGGAGGAATAGCTACCAAAAGTTTACAGCAGATACACTTAGCTTTGGTAGTTCCAGCACCAGACAGCGATTTTCCTGAAGTATCTTTTGACTCAGATGCAACGTGAGACATCTTGCAATATGTAAGAGAAAAAACAACATATAAAGCAAAATTGATCAAATTCCTTAAATGACAGTTTCAGGAATGGGAAAAAATGCCAATGAACAAGCTTCTAGCAACCAGAAGCAAAGAAAAAATGAGACTTAAATAATGTGGAGACAAAAGCGACGCCCATATTTTTTAAATGCTTTTTGGCGCCAAAAATGACGCCACGTCCAGAACGCCGACATTTTTGGCGCAAAATAACGTAAAAAATGACACAACTTCCGGCGACACGTATGACGCCGGAAACAGAAAAGATTTTTTGCGCCAAAAAAGTCTGCGCCAAGAATGACGCAATAAAATGAAGCCTAACAGCCCACAGGGAAAAAAAGTCAAATTTTTAAGGTAAGAAAAATAATTGATTCAAGTGCATTATCCCAAATATGAAACTGACTGTCTGAAAATAAGGAATGTTGAACATCCTGAGTCAAGGCAAATAAATGTTTGAATACATATATTTAGAACTTTATAAACAAAGTGCCCAACCATAGCTTAGAGTGTCACAGAAAATAAGACTTACTTACCCCAGGACACTCATCTACATGTTTGTAGAAAGCCAAACCAGTACTGAAACGAAAATCAGCAGAGGTAATGGTATATATATAAGAGTATATCGTTGATCTGAAAAGGGAGGTAAGAGATGAATCTCTACGACCGATAACAGAGAACCTATGAAATAGACCCCGTAGAAGGAGATCACTGCATTCAAAATAGGCAATACTCTCCTCACATCCCTCTGACATTCACTGCACGCTGAGAGGAAAACCGGGCTCCAACCTGCTGCGGAGCGCATATCAACGTAGAATCTAGCACAAACTTACTTCACCACCTCCATAGGAGGCAAAGTTTGTAAAACTGAATTGTGGGTGTGGTGAGGGGTGTATTTATAGGCATTTTAAGGTTTGGGAAACTTTGCCCCTCCTGGTAGGAATGTATATCCCATACGTCACTAGCTCATGGACTCTTGCTAATTACATGAAAGAAATAGATTCCAATAGAGAATATCCAGCCGTGAATTTAAAAACCCTGCTAAAACCCATGCAAAGAACCTTGTTCTGATAATAGACCGGAATGGATACTGATCTTAGGAAAAGGATGTATGCTAGTGTTTTTTATTATCTACATTCCTTATAACCTTACTTTTTTTCATTTTATACAGGGAGCCTGCAATGCATTTAGAGAAGAACAACTAACAGAAATATTTCTAAAGAATCCACGTGATCAACATAACAAAACCGTCCTGATCTTTCACTGTGAATTTTCCTCAAAGAGAGCACCAAAACTGTATGTGAAATAAAGTTATATTACTGTATGTAAGAGTGCATGGTTGATATAAGTATTTAAAGGGGTACTTTACCCATTTTTTTTTCTTTCATGATATTCGGCTAGAGCAAGCAATTTTAAGCAACTTTCTAATTTACTCCTATTATACATTTTTCTTCATTCTTTTGCTATCTTTATTTGAAAAAGGAGGAATTGAGCCGGCCCATTTATGGTTCAGCACCCTGGATAGCGCTTAACCAAAAATGGGCTGGCACTTAAGCTTTACATTCCTGCGTTTTCAAATAAAGATAGCTAGAGAACGAAGAAAAATTGATAATAGGAGTAAATTAGAAAGTTGCTTAAAATTGCATGCTCTATCTGAATCATGAAAGTAAACAAATTGGGTTTAGTGTCCCTTAATCAAAGTGTAAAAAGCACTGGCACTGTATTTGTATTTTGTTAGAAGTATTGTTAAAGGGACATGAAACCCACATTTTTACTTTCATGATTTAGAAAGAGAATGCAATTTTAAACATCTTTCTAATTTACTTCTATTATCTCATTTGTTTGATTCTCTAGATATGCTCAGTAGCTGCTGATTGGTTGCTGCACATAGAAGCCTCGTGTGATTGGCTCACCCATGTGCATTGCTTTTTCTTCAACTAAGGATATCTAAAAAATGAAGCAAAATAAGTAATAGAAGTAAATTGTAATGTTGTTTAAATTTGTATTCTCTATCTGAATCATGAAAGAAACATTTTGGGTTTAGTGGCCCTTTAAGTGGAAGAAGCAGTAAGAGGAAAGTTACAGCTCAGAAGACAATAGCCTCATAGTCAATTTTTTTTTTATCTCTGGTACCTTGTACAGCACTAATTGAAGGGACATGATTGTACACTAGATTTCTTTGCATAAATGTTTTGTAGATGATCCATTAATATAGCCCATCTGGAAGTGTTTTTGTAGCAATATTTAGTTTTGCTTATTTTTCATAACATTATGATGATTTTTCAGACTCCTAACCAAGCCCCACAGTGTCAGATGTGTACATGTGTTTACAGTCTACTGCTGGCATCTGTTTATGTTATCTGTCTTTTCATTCTCAGGGAAGGGGGAGGGGGAATGTCTACTCTTCCAGTTTTCAAACCCATTTCAGTGGGTGTCCCAGCCTAACCTCATCAACAGTGCTGAACTGGGAGCTTTTAAGTTCATTTTTAAAAGGTTTTATACTGGATTTTTAAATCAGTATTTGTGCATATTCTTGTAGTGTTGATTACATGCAGTTATATGAAAATTGGTGTACACTGTCTCTTTAAATAGTTACACATACCTCCCAATTTTTAAAGGGAGACTGAACCCAAATTTTTTCTTTTGTGATTCAGATAGAGCATGACATTTTAAGCAACTTTCTAATTTACTCCTATTATCAAATTTTCAGAATTCTCTTGGTAACTTTATTTGAAATGCAAGAATGTAAGTTTAAATGCCGGCCCATATTTGGTGAACAACCTAGGTTGTCCTTGCTGATTGGTGGATAAATTCAGCCACCAATCAAAAACTGCTGTCCAGAGTTCTGAACCAAGAAAAAAAGCTTAGATGCCTTTTTTTCAAATAAAGATATCAAGAGAATGAAGAAACATTGATAATAGGAGTAAATTAGAAAGTTGCTTAAAATTGCATGCTCTATCTGAATCATGAAAGAAAAAAATTTGGGTTCAGTGTCCCTTTAAGCTCTTCATCTATGGCAGGGTGTACTGGGGGTGGAGCCTCTGGGAACTGGATATGGAGTCAGACCAGTCTGGGGTGTCGCCAGTTGATCCAGGAGTGAGCAGCTGTGGTCAAAGGGAGTGGCTGATTATGTGCAGAATTAAAAGTGGTCATTGGTTTCAATGAAACATATAATAGGAAGAGAAAATGCCCCTTATAGTAATGAGCTGAAGTTTGTAAAACGTGCATAAAATTATTAAAGGGACATGAAACCCCAAATTTTTCTTTTATGATTCAGATAGAGCATACAATTTTACACAACTTTCTTATTTACTTCTATTATGTTTTTTTAGTTCAGGAGCGTGCATGTGTTTAGAACACTATATGGCAGCAGTTTTTGATAATAGAACTGTATGCTCTTTATGAAACACTAAATAAAATTGTTGGGTTTCATATACCTTTAAAACAAAACAACTTTATTTATTATTTTTTTTTTTTTTACAATGAGCATTTACTTCAAGTATTGTCATGTACTGTAAAGTCTATAAGCACAACCAGTGATATGCCTGTCTCTTTTAGTTATTTTAGAAAGCTTGAAATATTGTCTTACACTGTATGGTGTTGAAATATTTTATAGAAAATGGTTTACAGTTATAAAAGCTCACATTATGATATAAGGATTATTTAACAATAACGTTTTAAATTGATGTTTGGTTTGCAATACCTAAGCAGCTGAGTATCATATATATGACTCAATTTTAAATATTATTTTTTATTATTTAATACAAATTTTAGAGCATAGGAATAAAGTTTATTAAAAAGAAAAAGAAAACACTTCCAGGTTCCTGTACATGAGAGAATTGCTCTGCAAAATATTCTTTCTAAAATCTTATTTGATGTGCACTTTAGTCAAATGTGACTACTTATATATTTACAGGTGCAAAAATAAAAAATATTGTTTTAAAAAAGATGATTTAGGGGATGTTCTGTGGTAAAAATAAATATACTTTTCCCTAAAGCAATTTAAATTTATGCTCTTTTTTAAAATATGTGTTTAAACTCTGCAAAGGGACTAAATGCATAGTTAAAGATGTGCACTTAGTGTACTCTATTTCCATTCCTGAGCAAAACCTGACTGGTACATTGTCATTGACCATGAGTATCTTGGAACCAGCAGTGCACTGTGTCTGGGTGAATCAGCAGTCCAAAGCACAGTCTACTCCAGAATTGTTATTGTTTAAAAAGATACGCCTAGATTACGAGTTTTGTCGGTAATGCTGTGCGGTGCTAACGAGCAGTTTTCCCTCACCGCTCACCTACAGACAACGCTGGTATTACGGGTTTTTACAAACCCGGCGTTAGCCGCAGAAAAGTGAGCGTAGAGCAAAATTTAGCTCCACATCTCACCTCAATACCAGCGCTGCTTACGGTAGCGGTGAGCTGGCACGATTTCCCCATAGGAATCAATGGGGGAGAGCCGGCTGAAAAAAACCTAACACCTGCAAAAAATCCGCGTTCAGCTCTTAACACAGCCCCATTGATTCCTATGGGGAAATACATTTTATGTCTACACCTAACACCCTAACATGAACCCCGAGTCTAAACACCCCTAATCTTACACTTATTAACCCCTAATCTGCCACCCCTGACATTGCCGACACATGCATAATATTATTAACCCCTAATCTGCCGATCCGGACACCGCCGCCACCAACATTATACTTATGAACCCCTAATCTGCCACCCCCAACATCGCAGACACCTACATTATATTTATTAACCCCTAATCTGCCACCCCCAATGTCGCCGCAACCTACCTACACTTATTAACCCCTAATCTGCTGCCCCCAAAGTCGCCGCCACTATATTAAAGTTATTAACCTCTAAATCTAAGTCTAACCCTAACACCCCCCTGACTTAAATATAATTAAAATAAATCTAAATAAAATAACTACAATTAACTAAATTATTACTATTTAAAACTAAATACTTAGTTATATTGTAGCTAGCTTATGGTTTATTTTTATTTTACAGGCAAGTTTGTATTTATTTTAACTAGGTAGAATAGTTATTAAATAGTTATTAACTATTTAATAGCTACCTAGTTAAAATAAATTCAAATTTACCTGTAAAATAAATCCTAACCTAAGTTACAATTATACCTAACACTACACTATAATTAAATTAATTACCTAAACTAAATACAATTAAATACAGAAATTACAGAAAATAATAAAATAATTACAAGTTTTTTAAACTAATGACACCTAATCTAATCCCCCTAATAAAATAAAAATCCCCCCAAAATAATAAAAAGCCCTACCCTATACTAAATTACAAATAGCCCTTAAAAGGGCCTTTTGCGGGGCACTGCCCCAAAGTAATCAACTCTATTACCTGTAAAAAAAATGTACAATACCCCCCAACATTAAAACCCACTACCCACACACCCAACCCTACTCTAAAACCCGACCCAATACCCCCTTAATAAAACCTAACACTAACCCCTTGAAGATCACCCTACCTTGAGAAGTCTTCACCCAGCCGGGCCGAAGTCCTCAATGAAGCCGGGCGAAGTGGTCCTCCAGACGGGCAGAAGTCTTCTTCCAAGCCGGCCAGAAGAGGTCCTCCAGACGGGCAGAAGTCTTCATCCAGGCAGCATCTTCTATCTTCATCCATCCGGCGCGGAGCGGCTCCATCGTCAAGACATCCGACGCGGAGCATCCTCTTTATACAAGGTCCAACTGAAGGATGAAGGTTCCTTTAAATGACGTCATCCAAGATGGGGTCCCTTGAATTCTGATTGGCTGTTCAAATCAGCCAATAAGATTTCAGTAGCTCTCATCCTATTGGCTGATTTCAACATTTCAGACAATAGGAATGCAAGATACCCCATATTGGGGTATCTTGCATTTAATCTTCAGTATGCGACGGACGATCGCATGAAGAGGAGCCTCCATGCCGCTGAGGACCACCGCTGAGGATCCATGCATCGGGGAAGCCAGCTCCGCACAGTGCCGCCTTCACTCCAGGTGAAGATAGAAGATGATGGAGCCGACTGGACAACCTTCTCCGTCGGACTTCAGGAACGGTAAGTACCTATTTGGGCTGTAAAAGAACTGAATGCCCTTTTAAGGGCAGTAAGAGCTGAATGCCCTTTTTTTAAATGTAAAAGAGCTGTATAACTTAGGGCAATGCCCTACAAAAAGGCCCTTTTAAGGGCTATTGGTAGTTTAGTTTAGAGGGTGTTTTTATTTTGGGGGGCTTTTTTATTTTCATAGGGGTTAGGTTTAATTTTTGTTATTTTTCATAATTTTTTTTTATTTTTTGTAATTTTAGATTATTTTTGTGTAATTTAATGTTAGGTTTTATTTAAGAGTAACTTAGTACTGGGGTTAATTTAGGGGTGTTAGGTTAGGGGGCTTAGTAATTAAATTAGTTATTTGCGTTTTGGGGGTTGGCGGTTTAGGAGTTAATAGGTTAATTAGTTAATTAGGCTTATTGCAATGTGGGCGTTTGGAGGTTTAGGGGTTAATTGGTTAATTAGGTTTATTACGATGGGGGTTGGCGGTTTAGGGGTTAATGGGTTAATTAAGTTTATTGCGATGTGGGGGTTTGTCGGTTTAGGGGTTAATATTTTAATTATGTTATTTGCGGATTAGGGGTTATTACTTTATTATTATGCAATGTGGGGAATTGCGGTTTAGGTGTTTGTTAATACTTTGTGCGGGAGGATAGTTTTTTTTTGTTATACTTTGTGCGGGCGGTTATGTGTTTTTATTTATTTCTTGCGGGCGGTTACTTGTTTTTTCGATATGTCGTGCGTGCAGTTGTGTGTTTTTTTTTTAATGCTTCGGGCTTGCCTACGATGCATCCAGGTGGATTCCAAAAATCGCAGACGCAATTATAGTATACATTCCCCAGTTTTTCATAACCAACACTGTTAATACACTTTTTACCTCTGTGATTACCTTGTATCTAAGCCAGCTCCGCACAGCGCCGCCTTCGCTCCAGGTGAAGATAGAAGATGATGGAGCAGACTGGACAACCTTCTCCGCCGGACTTCAGGAACGGTAAGTACCTATTTGGGGCTTAGTGTTAGGATTTTTTATTTTTTTGGGCTGTAAAAGAACTGAATGCCCTTTTAAGGGCAGTAAGAGCTGAATGCCCTTTTTTTAAATGTAAAAGAGCTGTATAACTTAGGGCAATGCCCTACAAAAGGCCCTTTTAAGGGCTATTGGTAGTTTAGTTTAGGGGGTGTTTTTATTTTGGGGGGCTTTTTTTATTTTCATAGGGGTTAGGTTTAATTTTTGTTATTTTTCATAATTTTGTTTATTTTTTTCTGTAATTTTAGAGTTTTTAATTTTTTGTAATTTTAGATTATTTTTGTGTAATTTAATGTTAGGTTTTATTTAAGAGTAACTTAGTATTGGGGTTAATTTAGGGGGTGTTAGGTTAGGGGGCTTAGTAATTAAATGAGTTATTTGCATTTTGGGGGTTGGCGGTTTAGGAGTTAATAGGTTAATTAGGTTTATTGCAATGTGGGTGTTTGGCAGTTTAGGGGTTAATATGTTAATTCGATTTATTGCGATGTTGGGGGTTGGCGGTTTAGGGGTTAATGGGTTAATTAGGTTTATTGCGATGTGGGGGTTTGTCGGTTTGGGGGTTAATAGGTTAATTAGGTTTATTGCGATGTAAGGGGTTGGCGGTTAAGGGGCTAATATTTTAATTATGTTATTTGCGGATTAGGGGTTAATTACTTTATTATTTTTCAATGTGGGGAATGGCGGTTTAGGTGTTTGTTAATACTTTGTGCGGGAGGATAGGTTTTTTTTGTTATACTTTGTGCGGGCGGTTATGTGTTTTTATTTATTTCTTGCGTGCGGTTACTTGTTTTTTCGATATTTCGTGTGTGCAGTTGCGTGGATTCCAAAAATCGCAGACGCAATTAGAGTATAGATTTCCCAGTTTTGCACAACCAACACTTTTTACCTCTGTGATTACCTTGTATTTAAGCCACTGCAGACTTCCCCCTTATCTCAGTTCTTTTGACAGACTTGAATGTTATCAAATCATTGTTGACTCATAAATAACTCCAGTGGAGTGAACACAATATAATCTACAGTCATGTGAAAAAGAAAGTACACCTTCTTTGAATCCTATTGTTTTATGTATCAGGACATAATAACAGTCATCTGGTCCTTAGCAGGTCTTAAAATTAGGTAAATACAGCCTCAGATGAACAACAGCACATGACATATTACTCTGTGTCATGATTTATTAAACAAAGCCAAAGCCAAAGCCAAAATGGAGAAGCCATGTGTGAAATTTACACCCTTACTGCTTCCATTGGAATTAAGAGGCTAAGTAGCAGCCAGGTGCTGCTAATCAAATGTGACACCTCTATAAAAGCCAAAGTTTAGCAGTTTGCTGGTCTGGAGTATACAGGTGTGTGTTAACACAATGCCAAGGAGGAAAGACATCAGCAATGATCATAGAGAAGCAATTGTTGCTGCCCATCAATCTGGGAAGTCCATCATTCTACAGTGAGAAAGATTATTCATAAGTGGCAAACATTCAAAACAGTTGCCAATCTTCCCAGGAGTAGACATCCCAGCAAATTCACCCCAAGGTCAGAGAAATTGCAAAAAAAAACAAGAGTTACATCTCAGACTCTACAAGCCTCAGTTAGCATGTTAAAGTTCATGACAATACAATTAGAAAAAAACTGAACAAGTATGGTTTGTATGGAAGGGTTACCAGGAGAAAGCTTCTTCTCTCTAAAAATAACATGGCAGCACGGCTTAGGTTTGCAAATTTGCATCTAAACAAACCACAAGCCTTTCAGAACAATATATTTTGGACAGTCGAGATCAAAGTGGAGATGTTTGGCCATAATGCACACCGCCACATTTGGCGAAAACCAAATACAGAATTTTAGCACAAAAACCTTATACCAACTGTCAGCATGATGGTGGAGGGTTGATGGTTTGGGCTTGTTTTGCAGCCACAGGACTTGGGCACTGTGCAGTCATTGAGTCGACCATAAACTCCTCTGTATACCAAAGTATTCTAGAGTCAAATGTGAGGCCATCTGTCAGACAGCTAAAGCTTGGCTGAAATCGGGTCATGCAACAGGACAATGATCCCAAGCACACCAGCAAATCTACAACAGAATGGCTTAAAAATAAAATAATCAAGGTTGCAATGGTCCAGTCAGAGTCCAGACTTAAACCCGATTGAAATGCTGTGGCAGGACCTTAAGAGAGCTGTGCATAAACAAATGCCTGCAAATCTTAATGAATTGAAGCAAAGTTTTAAAGAAGAGTGAGCTAAAATTCCTCCACAACGATGTGAGAGATTGATGAAGTCATACAGAAAATAATTACTTTAAGTTATTGCTGCTAAAGGTGGTTTTACAAGCTATTGAATCATAAGGTGTACTTAGTTTTTCACACATGGCTTCTCCAATTTGGCTTTATTTTTGTTAAATAAATCATGACACAGGGGCCTATCTATCAAGCCGTCAACTTTGTTGCATTCCCTGGCACCAATATGCTCGCCTAACATCGCGGTCGCAGACCTGAATACGATCTCCATATTTATAAAAAAAAAAGCCGCCAAAAAGCTGCGCACCAAGTATGGGGCGATGAGCAGCGGACTGTTGTTAACTAACAGTCATCGATCTCGCTGCTATTCGGCTTTTTACCAACTTTATTTATACCCTGTCACTAAACACCGCCACTATACTAAAATGTTTAAACCCTATCCCGCCGCTCTCCAACCCCACCGCAACTAAATATATGTATTAATCCCTATCCTGCCGCTCCCGGACCCCACCGCAACTAAATAAAAGTATTAACCCTATCCCTCCACTCCCGGAACCCACCGCAACTAAATAAATGTATTAACCCCTAAACCCCTGGCCTCCCACATCACTACCACTAACTAAACATATTAACCCCTAAACCGCCAGCCCCCCGCATCGCCATAAACTAAATTAAGCTATTAACCCCTAAACTTAACAACCCACTAACTTGACATTAAAATTACAACATCCCTATCTTATAATAAATTAAAACTTACCTGAAGAATTAAAAGAAACTATATTAAACTATTAATTAACCTACCCTATTATCCTACAATTAAATTAAACTATATTAAACTATTAATTAACCTACCCTAACTATTATACTAAAATTACATTAAACTACCAATTAAATTAACTATATTACATATTAAAAAAGAACCTAACCCTACTCAAATTATTTAAATCTTCAATTAAAAATTACTAAGTTACAAAAAAAAACTAAGTTACAAAAAAAACAAATACTAAGTTACAAAAAACAAATAAACCCCAGTATCAAAAATAAAAACGAATTACACCTATTCTGATAGTCCTATCAAAATAAAAAAGCCCCCCCCCAAAATAAAAAAAACCCTAGCCTACAATAAATTAAAAGGGCCTTTTGCGGGGCATTGCCCCAAATAAATCAGCTCTTTTACCTGTAAAGAAAAATACAAACACACCCGACAGTAAAACCCACCACCCACACAACCAACCCCCCCAAATAAAAACCCTATCTAAAAAACCTAAGCTCCCTATTGCCCTAAAAAGGGCATTTGTATGGGCATTGCCCTTAAAAGTGCATTTAGCTCTTTTACTGCCCAGACCCTACTCTAAAAATAAAACCCACCCAAAAAACCCTTAAATAAACCTAACACTAACCCCCAACGATCCACTTACAGTTCATTGATTGGAACAGCCAATAGGATGAGAGCTGCTCAAATCCTATTGGCTGATTGGAACCTTTCAGCCAATAGGAATGCAAGGGACACCATCCTGGTTGACGGCAGAGACCGTATTGAAGAGGAGCTCCTCGTCGGATGTCTTCAGGATGGACCCGCTCCGTGCCGGATGTCTGCAGGATGGACCTGCTCCACGCCAGATGGATGAAGATAGAAGAGGCCGCATGGATGAAGACTTCGCCGGCTGGATGAAGATAAAAGAGGCTGCCCTGGATGAAGACTTCTTGCCGCCCGGATGAAGACTTCTTGCCGGCTGGATGGATCCTTCAAGCGGAACTTCAAGAACTGTAAGTGGATCGTCGGGGGTTAGTGTTAGGTTTATTTAAGGGTTTTCTGGGTGGGTTTTATTTTTAGAGTAGGGTCTAGGCAGTAAAAGAGCTAAATGCCCTTTTAAGGGAAATGCCCATACAAATGACCTTTTCAGGGCAATGGGGAGCTTAGGTTTTTTAGATAGAGTTTTTATTTGGGGGTTTGGTTGTTGTGTGGGTGGTGGGTTTTACTGTTGGGGGGTGTTTGTATTTTTCTTTACAGGGGAAAGAGCTGATTTCTTTGGGGCAGTGTTTTTCAACCAGTGTGCTGTGGCACACTAGTGTGCCATGAGAGATCCTCAGGTGTGCCGCGGCAGACTGACAACAGTGTAGGGGTGTCCCTCTTTCAAATTTTGAAATATTGGGAGGTATGTGACAGGCTCATCAGGCATCATTTACAACCATGACATTGACATTCATTCACAGACAATCATTATGATTGTTTGTGAATGAATGTCAATATGTCATGTATAGTTTGTAGGAGGCATGGCATGACAGCACAGTACAGTGTGTGTGTGTATATATATATATATATATATATATATATATATATATATATATATATCCTGTATTAGGCTACAATGTGTGATTTTGTAAAATTTTGGGATGGTGGTGTGCCACAGGATTTTTTAATGTAAAAAAGTGTGCCACGGCAAAAAAAAAGGCTGCAAATCACTGCTTTGGGGCAATGCCCCACAAAAGGCCCTTTTAAGGGCCATTGGTAGTTTATTGTAGGCTAGGGTTTTTTTTATTTTGGGGGGGGGGCTTTTTTATTTTGATAGGGCTATTAGATTAGGTATAATTCGTTTTTATTTTTTATACTGGTTTTTTTTTTGTAACTTAGTGTTTGCTTGTTTTTGTAACTTAGTTTTATTTTGTAATTTAGTAATTATGAATTGTAGATTTAAATAATTTGAGTAGGGTTAGGTTTTTTTTAATATGTAATATAGTTAATTTAATTGGTAGTTTAATGTAATTTTAGTATAATAGTTAGGGTAGCTTAGTTAATAGTTTAATATAGTTTAATTTAACTACAGGTATGTTTAATTTATTATAGGATAGGGATGTTGTAATTTTAATGTAAATTTAGCGGGTTGTTAGGTTTAGGGCAGGGCCGGACTGGGAATAAAAAGCAGCCCTGGATATATTAAAGATCAGCCCTATATTTATTAATTTTATGTTAAGATAGATAGAAAGATAGATAAACACACAATATATACACATAGAAATGCAAGTGGGTGTATATACATATATATATATTGTGTATGCTTGTGTGTGCGTCTATGTATGTATGTATATATATATATATATATATGTATATATATATATATATATATATAATTTATTTAGTGTTGAAAGTGTGGATAATTGCAATTTGGAGCAAACATTAGCTGAAGCAGAGCTACAGTGTTTACATAAACAATGTCTTATAAATCAGAGCAGTGAGAAATATATTAGGGTGCTGGTACTGGAACAAAAAACACACTTTATTTTTTCCTGAAGTGCTGCAACAGTACTTACTACAAAGTGATGCAGTGTGGTTCTTCTTATCCTCTGCTAATGAATTTACTGCCAGTCTCATCTGCCTGCACGGGGGGAGATAGTTCCTCCCTGATCACATTCTTTCGTTTCCGGGTAAAGACTAATGTGACCTCCGGTCTCCTACTGTCCTAATAAATCCGTCACAGCGTAGTAAGAATAAAAGTATGAGCATGTAAGCAAGGGGGAGGCATCATCAAAGGGGAACAAAGTGCCGGTGTTCAGGCACATTTACAAATTATACAGAACACATATTTTGCAGGAATAGATGCTGCTCTATTCTAATTTGACAGGTCAGCCAGCCCAGCTTGCAGCAGGCCACTGGGAAAAGTCCCGGCATCCCGGTGGCCCAATCCGGCACTGGTTTAGGGGTTAATAGCTTAATTTAGTTTATGGCAATGTGGGGAGCTGGCGGTTTATGGGTTAATAGGTTAATTAGTGGTAGTGATGTGAGGGTTTAAGGGTTAATACTTTTATTTAGTTGCGGTGGTGTCCAGGAGCGGCGGAATAGGGGTTAATACTTTTATTTAGTTGCAGTGGGGTCTGGGAGCGGCAGAATAGGGGTTAATAACATTATGTACTTGGCGGTGATGTCGGGGGCGGCAGATTAGGGGTGTTTAGACTCGGGATTATGTTAGGGTGTTAGGTGTAAACTTTACTGGTTTTCTACCATAGAAATCAATGGGATATCTGGCAGCATCGAACATAAGCTTTCGCTGCTTGATTCCTATGGCATCCGCGGCCTCCAGGGTGACGGATTGAAAACCAGGTACGCTGGGCCGGAATATCCACGAGCGTACCCGTTAACTATTTGATAATTTTGAAAAAGTGTCAAATAGTGCCGAATGTGTATTCGGAACATCTGTAATGACGTAAGCATCGATCTGTGTCGGATTGAGACCGGCAGATCGTATGTTACGTCACAGATTTCAACTTTTGCCGGCCTGTAGGCTTTGATAACTAGGTCGAATCAAGCTTGCCACAATTACGCTGTGGAATTCCAGCGTATTTGCGGTTGACGGCTAGATAAATATCCCCCACAGTGTAATATGTCATTTGTTGTTGTTCATCTGAGGTTATATTTACCTAATTTTAAGACCTACTAAGGACCAGATGATTGTTGTTATGTCCTGATATGTAAAACCTTAGAATTCAAAGAGCGTGTACTTTCCTTTTCACGTGATTGTAGATGACACATAAATTAGAGCTATCTAGCTGTAAAAAAAATGTAAAAATCCCCTGACATAAGAGGTGGCGTTCAAGGTCTTAGAAATTAGCATATACGTCTAGGCTTAGCTTTTAACAAAGAATACCAAGAGAAAGCAAATTTAACAATAAAAGTAAGTTGTTTAAAATTGCATGCCCTATCTCAGTGTTTCCCAACCGCGGTACTCAAGTACCCCCAACAGTCCTGGTTTTCATTATAGCTGAACCAGTGCACAGGTGAAGTAATCAGCTGATCAGTAACCATGGTAACTAACCTGCTCTCATCCATCAGCTAATTATTTCACCTGTACTCTAGTCCAGCTATAATGAAAACCAGGACTGTTGGGGGTACTTGAGGACCGCGGTTGGGAACCACTGCGGCCTATCTGAATCATGAAAGTTTAATTTTGACTTGACGGTCCCTTTAAATGTTTGCTAAATGTTTATATAACAGTAAATAAAGAAAACCCTCAGTACTGCACATTTTACAGCACCCTGTTGTTAGACTGAAGTCTCTTTCACAGGTAATAAAGGCAGACCAGCAGTCTTTATAGACAGAAAACAAATATATATTGATTAGGTAGCAATTGTACAACAGAACATGGTGTATCAATGTCATATCACAGCATACATATACTATTATTCCCTGTGTGATAGATAACTAGGCATACGGCAAATACAAATGTTATAATGTAAAAAAAGAAAATATTTAATAATTATATTTGTTTTGTAGGTGTCGGAGGTTAAGAAATATGGACAGAAATGTAAATGCTTATCCACATCTGTACTATCCTGAACTCTATATTTTAAATGGTGGCTATAAGGAATTTTATGAGCAATTCAAGGTAAGATTTACATCTACTTCCTTACCATGCCAACTCGTTTCCTACTTATGATTTAGTATTATATGGCCATCTAGGCCGATACGTTACACAGGACCCAATTATATAAAGGAATTCTGCTAAGCACTGGTAAAAATAAGTATTAAAGGGGTATTCTACTGGCCTTAGCTATGTGCTTTAGCCCTGCAAAAGCAGGAAACCACTGTTGAGCCAATCAGGAGTGTCAGTCACAAGACCTACCAATCTAGAGCTGAATTCTTCTAGGGAGCTACAATACTTGTGGCTCACCAGTGGGAATGTAGCTTTGCAGAGATTAAAGGGATAGGAAAGTCAAAATTAACCTTGCATGATTCAGATATGGCACGTAAGTTTAAGACACTTTTAAATTAATTTCTATTTTCAAATGTGATTTGTTCTCTTGGTATCCCTTGTTGAAAAAGAAAACTCACATATCCTACACTAGTGGGAGCTAACTGCTGATTTGTGCCTGCACACATTTGTCTCTTGTGATTGGCTAATTAGATATGTTCAGCTAGCTGCCAGTAGTGCAATGCTGTTCCTTCAGCAAAGGGTAACAAGAGAATGAAGCAAATTTGATAATAGAAGTAAATTGGAAAGTTGTTTAAAATTGTATGTTCTAATTATAGCCATAGACGCAGAAAAAGCGTTTGATAGAGTGAACCATGATCACATCCTGAATACGCTCTATCGGTTTGGATTCAATAATAATTTCCCAAATTTAATTAAAAAATTATGTGCTCAATCTTATACTGGTTTAATAATTAATGGAACAGTGCTGAAAACGATTAAAATAGAGAGAGGGACGCGGCAAGGATGTCCTCTTTCGCCGCTACTTTTTGATTTAGCAATTGAGCCCTTCGCTATTAAAGTTAGAAAACACATTGATGGTATAAAGATTAACAAAACAGAGGTAAAATTGGCACTTTATGCCGATGACATATTAATATATATGGCTAACACTCATCTAAATATACCTAAGCTAATGAATATAATCAATCTATTTTGTCAATTCTCTGGCTATAAAGTTAATTACTCAAAATCTGATTGATGTGGTTGAAAAAAACAAAAAGCTCTCTGGTAAAAGTCCCATTCAAGGTAGTTACAGAGGCATTTAGATACCTTGGGATTATGATCTCGGCCGATCCACAAAACTGGTATTCCTTGAACGTTCCCCCCATCTTGACACAAATCACAAATCATATGAAAAATTGGCAAAATCTTCCCCTATCACTATCTGGAAGAATAGCACTGTTTAAAATGGTGCTGCTGCCCAAAATTTTATATATCTTGCAAAATCTTCCTATTCTACTGAGATCTTATGATCTAAGGAAATTAAACACAACAATTCGCCAATTTATCTGGCAAACAAAGAAACCAAGAATAGCACTGCGTAAATTATCCTTCTCTAAACAAGCTCTTGGATTAGCTCTTCCTGATCTGCGTTCATATAACCTAGCTTTTATTGGACGTATTGTAATCGATTGGATAACGGAATCAGACTATTTTATGGATAACACACTAGAGGCTAATATAATATATCCCTTCTCTCTTACAAGCTTAATACATATAGATCTCAAAGCAATTCCGACTCAACTAAAAGCTCTCAAGTCAATATACATAATAATACAGGCCTGGAAAAAGATCGGGGCACAAGCAGGCGTAAATATAAATATCCCAAAGTTCCAGACGTTTATAGGGAATCCAGAATATCAAGAGGGATCACAATCAACGATATTAAAAAACTGGCAAAGGAAGGGTCTCTATTATGTAGCTCAATTTATTAATCCAACAACGGGAGTCATTCGATCCTTTGAGGATTTGAAACATGAATTTGATCTTACCAATAGGGACTTTTTTTTGCATTCTTACAAGCTAGACACTATGTGCAACAGCTACTAAATACATTCCCAGGGAAATGGTCATGGGGTAAAATTGAAAATTGGCCGATTTTGGCCAAAGCAGGGCATCATTCTATCTCCACTTGTTATCTATACTTGACATCACAGTTTGAAAGTTCTAACTTAGAAACTATAGCCCTTAAATGGTCAGATCTTATATCAGATGACATTGATTCAAAGCAGCATGTATCAAGATCAATACAATTGCTTTTTCAAGCCACAATCTCAGAGACCTGGAGAGAGTCCCATATAAAATGAATTTATCAAACTTACTATACACCCGAGAAAGGAGCTAAGTGGAAGAATAAAAATTTCAATAAATGTCCAAAATGCAGTCTTCCAGCTGCAAATTTGATACATATGCTATGGTCATGCCCCAAGATAAAACAATTCTGGAATAGAATAGAATTTTGGATACTCAATGTTCTTAAAATATCTGCACATAGATTTACTCCAAAAGATATAATATTCCTGATAGGCCAAAAAATCCCTTCAAACGAAATTAAGATAATAAATCTAATCATCTTAGCCGCCAGATATCAAATATTTAAGAACTGGAAGAATAAAATCTCCCCATCAATAACAGAAGTTAAGAATTATTTAAAAAAACAACTAATAATGGAGCAAATGACCACGGACCTAAACTCAGAGAAGGAAATTTGTAATTTTTTTTAAAAATGGTCTAAATTTATTAGAATTTTTTCAACCAGAGAAATTGATTATTTAATCTTTCCATTCAGAAATACGGAAATAGCTCTGCTCAATATCTGGTAGAGAGTGAGGGGGCTTGAGAGGCGCGGGGGAGGCGAGGGGGAGGTTTGAGGAAAAAGGCTTGTCTGTCTATATATAAATTCCCCTTTTTTTTTTTATAATGGCTGACCGGTGGCCCTCTCACTATGATAGGCCTTACTTTTATTAAGAAATAGATATCTAATATCGCAATAGGCCTAAGAGGAAAGGGATAGCAAAATAAGAATTTTTTGAGGGCCTGAAATGATAATTAGTGTTTAAAGGGAAGGAGAGGGAAGAAAAGGGTAATGGGTGGAGAATCCTCCCAATATAATATAATTGATTTTGGTTGACAAATCTAAGGAATGATTGCAATTTCTTGTAAAATGTTTATGATAACATATTTATCTAATCATACCTTTTTTTCTTTTTTTCTTTTATTTTATGATTGTAAATTTTGTGAAAAAATTAATAAAAAAGAGATTTAAAAAAAAAAAAAATTGTATGTTCTATCCAAATCATGAAAGAAAATGTTTGGGTTTCCCGTCCCTTTAAATAAGTTGCAAGCCAGAATCAGTAATGCAAACATGACATACTCTAGTGTGTAATGATGCATTAGAATGCCCCTTTAACAAGCAAAAATAATAAGTAAATAATTTCACTAATCCAGCATCAATAATTCTAGCTTTAATTGAAAACTGCTTTGTTTTTTTGCAGAGTCTATGTGAACCACAAGGCTATGTGAGCATGATAGATAAGGACTTTAGTGACCAACTCAAGCAATACCATCGGTACGGAAATCCTTTGGGGACACGCAGGATCCGGAAAGCACTGTTTAAAACCCCATCACCTAACAAAAGCACAAAATCTTTATCAAAACATAAATTATCGAAAAATACTGAGAACAAGTGAGAGGGGTGATCCTATCAGAACCCATAGTGATTTATTACTCATGCTTAGATACATTGGTTTCCACATTTAAATAAAGAAGATGTGGTTCTTTTAAAGGGACAGTCAACAATAAAATTGTTAATGTTTAAAAAGATAGATAACACCTTTACTACCCATTCTCCAGCTTTGCGCAACCAACATTGTTATATTAATATACTTTATAACATTTAAACCTCTAAGGGGCCTATTTATCAAAGCATCAACTATGTGGCATTCGCCGCCGGCGTCAATATGCTCGCGAGACATCGCTACTGCGGATCTGAATACGATCTCCTTATTTATCCAAAAAGCCATAAAAAAACACGTGTGTCAAGTACGGTGCGAAGAGCATCAGACTGGTGTTAACTAATAGTCATCAATGTCGCGGTTATTCTCGTTTTTCCCAACTTTATTTATACCATTTCATTACTTTCCATGAACAAGCACACACATATATATATATTTATGTGTGTGTGTTATGACAGAAATCTTTTGCAAACATATTTACATGTCCCTAAGTTCCTTTTTTTGTTCTAAACAATGTTGTCTGTCCTATCTCTGTGTTTATTTATACCACTATATGTATATAGTGTAAATGTATTATTATTCTGAGCAGGAATAATTGCAAATATAACATGTAATCAGAGTAACATATGTATTTATTTGCAATCAATGGATATTTTAAAGGGATAGGAAAGTAAAAATGTAAGTTGCATGATTCAGATAGAGCATGTCATTTTAAAACACTTTAAAATTCACTTCTATTTTCAAATGTGCTTTGTTCTCTTGGTATCCCTTGTTGGAAAAGAATACGCACATATCCTACACTAGTGGGAGCTAGCTGCTAATTGGTGCCTACACACATTTGTCTCCTGTGATTGGCTAAATAGATGTGTTCAGCTAGCTGCCAGTAGTGCAATGCTGTTACTTCAGCAAAGGATAACAAGAGAAGGAAGCAAGTTTGATAATAGAAGTAAATTTGAAAGTTGTTTAAAATTGTATGTTCTATCCAAATCATGAAATAATATTTTGGGGTTTCCTGTACCTTTACGAGCTGGAACAGTTTTCTCTCTGCACCTGTGTAACCCCTCCTGATTGCAATCTATTTTTAAAAACCACCCCTACACAGGTGTTATAAAATGGGCTGGCATATAAAATGACATTTCTTACTGAAAAATAAATAAAAGAGAAGGAAGAAATACAATGAAAATAGCATGCCAGTAAAGAGGTGATTTTAATTTCTGCTGTATCTAAATCATGACAGTTTAATGTTAAATGGGTTATCCCTTTGAGCTATCAGTTTAAGATTATATTGAATCAAACATCAATTCGAATTTTAAAATCCTTGTCTAAAATATTACACTGTGTGTCCTAATGTCAGCATCAATGTTTATCTTTAATACTAATTTCACATATACATACTATTAAAGTATAATACACAATGTAACAAATGTAACTTACAAGTTCTGATGATATTCCAATCAAAAGTGACGAAAAATTCACTAGTGTGTGGGTTGTTTAGAAGTTTGCGTCATAATTGGTGCGAAAAGTGTTGTCAAATATGGCGCGAAGTGGAGAGTGGGACTTGTATTACTTGGCTTAAACATGGTGCACATAGATTTTTTTTAAAAAATAAAATGGAAGTTAGCTATATAATGTGGTGTATTTATTTCATTTTTATCTCTATATCTATTAGTGCAACAAGTTTGGGGCAAAACTTTGCACCAAATATGTAGAAATAATATTGTCCCCTTGCTTTGTAATGAGAGACAAAGCTGTAACATAATCCATAAGTAGTAATGTATTTTTCATTTTTATCCCTATATCTATTAGTGCACCAAATGTGGAGCAATAATATTGTTTGATTTAGAAAGGGTATACAATTTTAATAAAGTTTCTAATTTACTTTTATTATGTAATATACTTCACTCTCTTGCAGCATCGAACAAAAGCTTTCTGTGTTTTCAGACTCCCATTGAGTTCTATGGCATCCGCAACCTCAAGGGTGGCGGATTGAAAACTAGGTACACTGAGTCAGAAAAGACGCAAGCGTAAATGTAGAATTTTTGATAACAGTGAGAGCTTCGAATAGTGTCGATTAGGATGGCGAATGAACACAATTTCGCTCAAATACCACTGTTTTCAACTTGCATGGATCTGCGTCAGATTAAGATCTCAGGATTGTATTTTATATCACAAATTTCAACATTTGCCGATCTTGATGCTTTGATAACTACGGCAGGTCAATCTCACGACAAATTCAATGTGGAATTCCAGCGTATTTTCAGTTGACGCTTTGATAAATAGGCCCCTAAATGTTTGCTTGTTTCTAAGCCACTACAGACAGCCTCTTATCACATGCTTTTTTATTTACTTTTCACAACAGGAGACTGATAGTTCATGTGGGCCATATAGATAACAATGTGTTCATGTCTGAGGAGTTATTTAAGATTTAGCACAACACAGTACTAAATGCAAGTCAATAGATAATAAATAGTCAGTCATGTGATCAAGGGGCTGAAATAAGATGTTTAGATACAAGGTAATCACAGAGGTTAAAAGTATATTAATGTAACTGTGTTGGTTATGCAAAACTGGGGAATGGGTAATAAAGGAATTATCTATATTTTAAAACAAGAAAAATTCAATTGTAGACTGTCCCTTTAAGCTGCTGCAATAGAAATATCTACCGCTTATTTTATTTTTCTACTATAAGTGAAATTGTGAATTTGACAGCAGATAAGAACCAATGAGAAAGTTTTATCAGCAAAATGTGCATTCTTTTGCAGTCCAAGGAAATACCCATTGAAAAGCCTCTTGAGTATCATTTATATAATCCTCTCAACTGTAGCAATTTAAGGACAGATTTAGATTAAATACTTCATAGATCAAATAGTCAATGTGTAGAATGTAGCAAAGCTAGGCTTATGACGTGAATATGTTACCACCAGTCACATGGAGGGGCCAATTTACCAAAGTGCGAGCGGACATGATACAATGTAGCATATCATGTCCACCGCACATCGATAAATGCCAACTGCTTGTGCAATGCCGCCCCTTGCAGATTTTGCTAGCAGGGGGTGTCAATAAACCCGATCGTATAGGATCGGGCGCAGTGACGTGCGGTGAGGTCAGAGGCTGGTGAGGCACTGGCTGTGATACGCCCAAGAAACACATATATGAACCTGACAGAGGCAGCTTAAATTTACAATTAAATTGGCAGGTTGCAGGTCCAATTTACTGTTATTATTAAATTTGCTTCATTCTCTTGGTATCCTTTGTTGAAGGATATGCAGCAATGCACTACTGGGTGCTAACTGAACACATTCAATGAGCCAATGACAAGAGGCATATATGTGCAACCACCAATCACCAGATGCTCCCAGTAGTGCATTACTGCTCCTTAGCCTACCTGGTGTGCTTTTCAAATGATACCATAAGAAAAAAGCAAAATAGATAACAGAAGTAAAATGTAAAGTTGTTCAATATATTTTTTTTTATCTGTAACATGAAAGAAAAAAATGTGTTTAATGCTCCTTTAACATTGTAAAGCAAATTAACATTCATCTACTAAAAAACAACTTAAAGGGACAGGAAACCCCAAAATGTTATTTCATGGTTTGGATAAAACATACAATTTCAAACAACTTTCCAGTTTACTTCTATTATCAAATTTGCTTCATTCTCTAGTTATCCTTTGCTGAAAGAATAGTATTCAGCTAGCTGAACACATCTAGTTAGCCAATCACAAGAGACAAGTATGTGCAGGCACCAATCAGCAGCTAGCTCCCACTAGTTTAAAATATGTGTATTAGTTTTCAACAAGGGATACTAAGAGAATGAAGCACATTTGAAAATTGAAGTGAAAGTAAAAGTGTCTTAAAATGACATGCTCTATCTCAAACATTCAAGTTTAATTTTGACTTTCCTATCCCTTTAAGTAACACATTCCAATTTGTATTCTCTATTAGTTTTTATCCTTCCTTACAAAGCAACTGCAATTGTATTTCTTAAAGGGACATGAAACCCTAAATTTTTCTTTCATGATTTAGGTAGAACATACAATTATTTGAAACTACCTTCCAGTTAACTTCCTTTATGTAATCTCCTTCATTCCCTTTGTATCCTTTGTTGAGGAGCAGCAATGCACTACAGGTTTCTAACTGAACACATGGGTGAGCCAATGACAAACGGTATATAGATGCAGTCACCCACCAATTAGAAGCTAGAACCTAGGTTCTTTGCTGCTCCTGAACTTTCCTAGATAAACCTTTCAGCAAAGGATAACAAGAGAAGGAAGCAAATTAAATAATATGTCATTTGTAAATTTTCTAATTAATTGTATGCCTGATCTGAATCATGAAAAGAAAATACACACATACACTGACACCTCTAGAACTAAGGATACACAAACTGACACATCTAGGACTGAGGATACACACATACACTGACACCTCTAGAACTAAGGATACACAAACTGACACATCTAGGACTGAGGATACACACATACACTGACACCTCTAGAACTAAGGATACACAAACTGACACATCTAGGACTGAGGATACACACATACACTGACACCTCTAGGACTGAGGATACACACATACACTGACACCTCTAGGACTGAGGATACACACATACACTGACACCTCTAGGACTGAGGATACACACATACACTGACACCTCTAGAACTAAGGATACACAAACTGACACCTCTAGGACTGAGGATACACACATACACTAACACCTCTAGAACTAAGGATACACAAACTGACACCTCTAGGACTGAGGATACACACATACACTGACACCTCTAGAACTAAGGATACACAAACTGACACCTCTAGGACTGAGGATACACACATACACTGACACCTCTAGGACTGAGGATACACACATACACTAACACCTCTAGGACTGAGGATACACACATACACTGACACCTCTAGGACTAAGGATACACAAACTGACACATCTAGGACTGAGGATACACACATACACTGACACCTCTAGGACTGAGGATACACACATACACTGACACCTCTAGGACTGAGGATACACACATACACTGACACCTCTAGGACTGAGGATACACACATACACTGACACCTCTAGGACTGAGGATACACACATACACTGACACATCTAGGACTGAGGATACACACATACACTGACACCTCTAGGACTGAGGATACACACATACACTGACACCTCTAGGACTGAGGATACACACATACACTGACACCTCTAGGACTGAGGATACACACATACACTGACACCTCTAGGACTGAGGATACACACATACACTGACACCTCTAGGACTGAGGATACACACATACACTGACACCTCTAGGACTGAGGATACACACATACACTGACACCTCTAGGACTGAGGATACACACATACACTGACACCTCTAGGACTGAGGATACACACATACACTGACACCTCTAGGACTGAGAATACACACATACACTGACACCTCTAGGACTGAGGATACACACATACACTGACACCTCTTGGACTGAGGATACACACATACACTGACACCTCTAGGACTGAGAATACACACATACACTGACACCTCTAGGACTGAGAATACACACATACACTGACACCTCTAGGACTGAGGATACACACATACACTGACACCTCTTGGACTGAGGATACACACATACACTGACACCTCTAGGACTGAGGATACACACATACACTGACACCTCTAGGACTGAGGATACACACATACACTGACACCTCTAGGACTGAGGATACACACATACACTGACACCTCTTGGACTGAGGATACACACATACACTGACACCTCTAGGGGCTCCATGTACTAAGAGGCGGGCGGACAGCTTCTTAACTCGCAAAGCTGTCCGCCCGCCTCCGCTACACACGGGCAGCGGATCTATTGATCCGCTTGCCCGTATGTATCATTACACACTCAGCGGAGTGTGTAATGCCCGCCCCTTCAGTCGCGCGACCAATCACGCGACTGAAGGGGCTGTCAATCACCGAGAGCGAGCGAGCTCTCGGTGATTCTGCTTCGCCACCTAAGAGGTGGCGTAGGGTGTAGGAAGCAGCGGTCTAATGACCGCTGCTTCTTACATTGCGGGAAGCAGGCTCGCATATGCGAACCTGCCCCGCAAAGGCTCCGGAGCAGCTTTCGCTGCTTCGTACATGGAGCCCTTGGACTGAGGATACACACATACACTGACACCTCTTGGACTGAGGATACACACATACACTGACACCTCTAGGACTGAGGATACACACATACACTGACACCTCTAGGACTGAGGATACACACATACACTGACACCTCTAGGACTGAGGATACACACATACACTGACACCTCTAGGACTGAGGATACACACATACACTGACACCTCTAGGACTGAGGATACACACATACACTGACACCTCTAGAATAGAATTATATTATTTTATGCTTTACTGTTATCACTGCCGTGTAAATGTTTTATTTTTTTGCTGCATAAGTGGTTTGGTTCTCTGCCTTAACCTCAAATCTCGCAGCATTATGGGAATTGTAGATGCAGGGGGCAATTCACCTTAGAGGTTTGGGACAAAATCTTACATTGACATAATTTAGTGCAATGATTACAGTTAATTAAGTTTATTCTATATTAGCAGAAAATAATTTACTAAACTAAATTTAATATTTTTATACAAATATTCTGTGGCCTCTATTTCAATCAGATTAGCTCTCCAAACAGGTTTTCTCAGACTCAATGCAATAAACTATGTTCACAAATATGAACCCATTTTAATCACATGTTTAACTACCACAAACTAAGGCAAGAACAGTGCTCCATTCCATCAGGGGTAGATGGTAGATGCCATGCTGACAGTTACAATCTCAGAGTTTCAGGATTAGATTATAAACTACAGAAAGAATAAGTTTATTTGCTGGACAAAAAAACAAACAAAAACGAAATCAGAAATAAAATATTAATGTTCAAAGACCAAATCATTAAACCTCTTTATAGCTGCAAGCATTTTAGCAAATGATTCACATTCACATTATCCCCTGTTATTCATTAAAATAATCTATTTTATTTAGATTAATTGATTTTTACGTTCTACACTCATCTTTGTTTACTCTCAGTCCAATCCTGAAACGTGATCGCAATGCTGCCATCAGAGCTAGTATGCAGAGAGGCTAGAGCCTATATGGAACCTCAACCTGATACACAGAGGCTAGAGCCTACACGGAACTCCTATCTGACATGCTGTCTCTGATTCAAGACAGCAGCAGTGTCTAGTCTACAGGGAAACGCAGCTCCTACCTGCTGCTGCATGGCTGCCCTGGCCCCTGCTCCAACAACCACAGCCCTCCTCTCTGAAAAAAGCCTGCATGGCGCATGCAGTAAATACTTACAACTTGTTGCAAGCCACAGTCCTCCAGGACCGAGTCCGTCCAGTAAGTCTAGTCCACTAGTCACAACCGCAGCTGAGCGCTTTCATTTCAGCACAGGGAGGGCACGCACTTGCACACAGTCAGCAGCAGCTCCCGCTCCTGTACTGAGAGTCTCTTCCCGCCTGAAGTCTGACGTCATGTGACCCACAGTGTGTCACTCTGTCACTCAGCAGCCCAGCAGGCACGCCTTCCCGGCAGTGCTGAAGCTGATTGGCTGAGGGATCTAGCTCCATTATGGAGGCGGTTTTGAGAACCGCCTCCATTGGAGCTTGTAAGAGGGGTCGGAGAGACACCACTGGGTGGCGCTAGCGCTAAGTAAGCAGTGGAAGTTATTCAGATCCATGTTGCGCAATTAATGGAGGACAGCGGACCGGCACACTGCCTCCTAATTGCGCAATAATGGATGCTGAATTTGGCAGCGCAAGCGCAGTAGTACAAATAAAATAATGATGACGTGGGTAATCGCCGTGGGGGGGGTACCCTTGTGGCGGGGGTGGGCATGGCTAAAGAAATAAAAGCCAAAAAATACTTCTTTTTTTTTATTTAATAAATATTATTTTAAATCTTTTTTCACTGATTGGACAGGGTAGGCACTGCCTACCCTGCCTCCTATTACTGCACGTCACTGATCGGGCGGATTGATGTCCGTGGCCTCAGAGCAGGCGGACAAGTTATGGAGCAGCGGTCTTTAGACCGCTGCTTCATAACTGCTGTTTCTGGCGAGTCTGCAGGCTCCCGCGGAAACAGAGATCAAGCTCCGTTCGGAGCTTGATAATTCGGCCAACGGAATCTGAAAACACACCCCACAAATTTCAGAGTTAAATTACAGGAAAAGAGGACAAAATACATTTTAAAAATATATTACAAAGGGTTTTATTATGTATAATAATTAAACCTTTTATGAAGACTTCAAAACAGAGTTTTATATCCACTTAAAAATGTATCTTAAACGACTTTAGTTACCATAAGGCAATTTATCTTTAGTTTTTACACAAAAGCAAACAGTTTTCCTTTCATTCTCAAGCTATTAGTCTTGCCAGGTCTAAACATACAGAAAATTAGGCATATGCATTCAGCTGCAGCAGTCAATTGCGGAAGTAGGTGACCGCTCGTGGACTTTAGCTATTTTCAGTGCCGGATTTATGCTTGTGAAATACTAAGATCTGCGTTGCACAGATCTTAGTGGGGTGATCTTTCACAAGAATTATTCCGACACTATAGCCAAAGTCCATGAGTGGCCGTGGACTTCCGCATTCAGCAGCTAACGAATGCTCACACCTACTGAATATGTAAAAACAGTTTATTGGCTGAACCGCAGAAACATTTATAAATCTGCAATTAATAATATAAAGCTTTTTGATTCAAATAATCATGTAGCCGATTGTGTCCTAGATAAACAAAGGGCAGTGGGTCTAAAAGAGTTTTTCCAGACTAACTGATATTGGTTAGTGAGCTTAAACTGACAGTAAAGGCAAAATTATACTTTTATCGTTTAGACAGAGAAAATATATTTTTTTTTAATTTGCTTTGTACTCTTGGTATCCTTTGTTGAAGAGTAAGCCTAGGTAGATTCATAGAAGCTTAGGAGCGTGGGCATGTCTTTAACACTATATAGCAGCAGTGTTTACAACAATATATAGCACTGCTACAAACATTGTAGCAAACAATTTTGCCATAGAATGCAAAACACACGTGCACACTCCTGAGCTTCTATAAGCCTACCTAAGTTTATTCTGCAACAAAGAATATGAAAAGAACAAAGCTAATTTGATAATGGAAGTAAATTGGAAATGTTTATTTTTAACCTGTACATTCTACCTAAATAATGAAAAACACATTCTGGGTTTCATGTTTCTTTAAACAACTGAGGCAAGAAAAAAAAAAATAATAGTGTATGCAATTTTCATCAACTTTTCACTTTATTGTTATTATCTAATTTGTTTGTTCTCTTTGTTCTCTTGTTATCCTTGGTTAAAAAACATACCTATCCCTCGTCAAACTGTATGCTCTATCTGAATAACAAACATTTAATTTAACTTTACTTTTCCTTTAAAATAATACAAAATATTTCTACAGAATGTATAAGTATTATAATTGCAATTTAAATGTATTTAAAATATTTTTATACTGTACTTAATTTATTCAACTTAAAAATAAAATAATGAAATATGTTAGGTTGTTAATCTATTCTATGGTCACCTGCACATTTCTTCAATTATTCCATTATTTTTTTCCAAAGATTATTTTGCCACTGTCTGTATTATTGTTTCTTATTATCAGTTGAGTTATGCTATGATGTATTTTGCGGGTTATTAAGGACTTGGGTGTACATTTGGTTGCTTGTTGAGAATCTGAATTCGGAAGAACTCTATTCTATTCTTCTGAAAATTCAACACACTAAGATCTGTGCAAATCTGGATCCTAATGTGTTTTGAACTTTTACAAGAAAAAATGCTCCTCCGGAAAGAGCTGAATCCCACAAGCAGCTGCCTTTTTCCAAATTTGTATCCTCAAGAAGGATCCAAAGTACACGTCTAATACACAGTCTATACGTATATGCATTTTGTGATTGGCTGATAGCAGTCACATGGTACAGGGGGAGGGAAAATCAGATTAATTTGCCAGAAATATTCTACTGCTCATCTCAAATTCAAAGTAAGCGCTATTGCCTGTGTACACGGGCCAACATGTTTAATGAAAGAAATATACCTATCCTTCTATCCCTATATCTCTCTATTCATCTATCCCTCTATCTCTATCACTCTGTCCCTATCCCTCTGCCCTTATCCCATTGTCTCTATCCCTCTGCCCTGTCCCTATCCCTATGTCCCTATCCCTCTGTCCCTATTCCTCTGTCCCTGTCCCTATCCATATGTCCCTTTCCCTCTGCCCCTATCCCTATGTCCATAATCCCTCTGTCCCTATCCCTTTGTCTCCGTCCCTCTGTCACTATCCCTCTGTCCCTTTCCCTATGTCTCTGCCTCTCTGCCCCTCTATCGCTATCATCTTGTCCCTGTCCCTATCCCTCTGTCTCTGTCCCTATGTCACTTTCCCTCTATCGCTATCCCTCTGTCCCTATCCCTCTGTCCCTCATCCCTATCCCTCTGTCCCTATCCATCTGTCCCCATCCTTCTTTCTCTGTCCCTTTCCCTCTGTCCCTCTCCCTCTCCCTCACCCTATCCTTCTCTCACTCTTTCCCTATCCCTCTGTCCCTATCCCTCTGTCCCCATCCTTCTTTCCCTGTCCCTTTCCCTCTGTCCCTATCCCTCTCCCTCACCCTATCCTTCTCTCACTCTTTCCCTACCCCTCTGTCCCTCATCCCAATCCATCTGTCCCTATCCATCTGTCCCTATCCCTCTGTCCCTATCCATCTGTCCCTATCCATCTGTCCCTATCCCTCTGTCCCCATCCTTCTTTCCCTGTCCCTTTCCCTCTGTCACTGTCCCTCTGTCACTGACCCTCAACCTATCCTTCTCTCACTCTTTCCCTATCAATCTGTCCCTGTCCCTCTGTTCCTGTCCCTCACCCTATCCTTCTCTCACTCTTTCCCTATCCCTCTGTCCCTGTCCCTCTGTTCCTGTCCCTCACCCTATCCTTCTCTCACTCTTTCCCTATCCCTCTGTCCCTGTTCCCCTCTCAAACAGCTCTCTAGCCCTCCCCCCTCTAACTATTGCCTCATCTTAGGTACTGGCAGCTGTCTTTTTTTTTCTTCTTCTTCTTCTTTTTTTTAAATTTCTGTAGTGTAGTGGTCTCACCACCAACTCCCCCCCTCCCGCGATTGCCATTTAGCCCTCACCCCCAAACCCGTTTTCTGTAGTGTAGCTGCCCTATCCCTCCCTGTTGCTTTCATTTATGTAGCGTAGAGCCCTCCCACTCCTTCCCCCTCCGCTCCTGAGCCGTTCACCCACCTCCTGCCCACATCATCAGAAGATCTGCCCTCATATGGAGGCGGAGCACCGATCGCGAGTGCTGGAGCTTCCTGAAGCTGTCTCATGCTGCGAGTAAAGGCCAGGTGCGTTTGTCCTTACGCTGTCTCTACTGCGCATAACAGCTTCGGACAAAAACACATGGGCTTTTATATTATAGGGTTTGTCAGTTATTCTATTGCATTTAGTGGTCCTATAAGAATGCACGGCTTCACTTTTTATTTGCTTTAAAGTTTCTGCAGTTACAAATCAAGTTTGACAAACTAGAGACTAGTGTTCTTTGTCTAAAATAATTATTAAGGGTATAATTAAAGGGACATGAAACCCAAGTTTTTTTCTTTCATGAATTAGAAAGAGCATGCATTTTTAAACAACTTTCCAATTTACTTCTATTATCTTATTTGTTTAATTCTCCTGATATCCTTTGTTGAAAAGCATATCTAAATAGGCTCAGTAGCTGCTGATTGGTGGCTGCACATAGATGCCTCGTGTGATTGGCTCGGCCATGTGCATTGCTATTTCTATTAACAAAAGATATCTAAAGAACGAAGCAAGTTAGACAATAGAAGTACATGGGAATGTTGTTTAAAATTTTATTTTCTATCTGAATCATGCAAGAAAAATTTTGGGTTTCATGTTCCTTTAAAAAAAAAAAAAAAAAAAAAAAGCAACAACATATTTATAATATATATATTGCTTATTGTGGTTCTTATATTGTTAAGTGATTGCCTATTTGATTTGTATATTGTTTGCATCTCAACTTTGCAGGGATAGTCTTGTGGAGTGAGGCAGAAAGTTCAATAAGATAGAGGCCAGTCTGGAGAAGTCCTGTAGACAGGAATGTGAGGAGGTAGCAAGAGAGGAGGTCATGAGTAGAAAGAAGGGGACGGAAGGAAGAGTATCTAAAGACAAGGTCATAAATATGAGGGGAGCAGTGTTATTGAGGACCTTCAATGTAAGGATTAGGGTTTTGTGTTATATTCTGGTAGAGGAAGCCAGAGAGGTTCAGCAGCTGAGAGAGAAGTGACGTGTAAAGAAAATCAGCCTGGCAGTGGCATTCATTAAGGAGTTAGACGGCATCTAGGGAGACCAGAGGGGATTGAGATGCAATAGTCAAGTGTTGAAATGATAAAAGAGTGCATTAAAATATTGTGTGAGGAAGTGGTGAATTTTGGAGATGTTTTAAGGTTGAAACAGCAGGAATTGGCTAAAGCCTGGATGTAAGGCATGAATGAAAGTTCTGAGTCAAGTGTGACCCCCAAAACACCAGGCATGAGGGATTGGGATAATGATTTTGTTATTGACAGTTATAGAAAGTTGGGGGGAGGGGGGTTTTGAGATGGAAGAATGGGGGGAAAATAAGGAGCTCAGTTTTAGAGAGATTTAGCTTAAGGTAGTGAGAGAACTTCCAGTATGAAATGTTAGAAAGACAGTTAGTGACACGAGTAAGGGGGGGGGGGGCGGATACGTTTGGTACAGAAAGGTAGATTTGGGTGTCATTGGCATAAAAATGATACTGAAACCTGTGGGTCCTTGTTAATAAACCTAAAGATGAAGTATGATTGAGAAGAAGAAAAGGGGACCAAGAACAGAGTCATATGGTACCCCAACAAAAGTGGTAAAAGGGGCAGAGGATGCGCCAGACAAAGATATTAAAGGTACAGTTAGACAGGTGGAAGGAGAACCACGGAAAGGCAAATGGTTGGAGGGATTGGACCAATTTTCCAGTCACTCTCTATTATAATCAAAGGAGCAGAACCTATCATGTAAAGAGAAAAAAAGAGACAGTGCACTTCTGACTTGTGTAAACAATTACTAGCAAATGACGAGAGCAAACAAATAATTGCACAAGTATGAATCAAGCCTTAAAGGGACAGTCTACACCAAATTTTTTCTTATTTAAAAAGATAGATAATCGCTTTATTACCCATTCCCCAGTTTTGCATAACCAACACAGTTATATTAATACACTTTTTACCTCTGTGATTATCTTGTATCTAAGCCTCTGCAGACAGCCTCCTTATCTAAGTGCCTTTGACAGACATGCAGTGTAGTCAATCAGTGAAGACTCCTAAATAACTTCACGGGAGTGAGCACAATGTTATCTATATGATACATGTGAACTAGCACAGTCTAACTGTCAAAAACTTTCAAAATGCTCTGAGCTAGGAGGCGGTTTTCAACTGTTTAGAAATCAGTTTGAGCCTAGCTAGGTTTAGCTTTTCAAAAATACCACCAAGGGAACAAAGCAAATTTGATGACAAAAGTAAATTGGAAAGTTGTTTAAAATTGCATGCCCTATCTGAGTCATGAAAGTTTAGTTTTGACTAGACTGTCCCTTTAAAAGATTATCACTTGTGGTCCTTTCAAAGATCTCAAACAGTCCCCTTTGTAGCCCTGAAGCTCCAAAACTCTGGTGTTAGTGCAGTGTATTGAATTACTCACAATTTTGGAAACCCATTGTTTAAACCTGAGGTCCTCTAAGTGGTAATCCTTGCAAGAGGTTAATGATTGTATTGATAATTATATTAAGAGACCCTGTTGAAAAAAGATTTTCACTAAACTTAAAGCTGAGAGTCCCATCCCTTTCTTACCAATAATTCACTTATAACTACAGATAAAGACCCATGTTTTAAATTCCTTGGCTTTTCAGGCCCCAGTATAAAAAGAGGTTCAGATAGGCTACTCATGTTAAAGGGGTATTAGACACTAAGGACTAGATTACTAGATTATCGCAAGATTGTTCTTTACGCTCAAATCCATATTACAAGTGGCACGCTGTTTCAATTACCGCAAATTATTTTTGTGTGAAATTTAGGTAATCTAGCTCCCTATATTTGATACAGGTAGCGTAAAGCACTTATATGTGCTCTTATTACAAGTTGAAAGTAAATACGATTGTGCAAACGCAATCGCATTTACTGCTCAAACTTTTTACGCAACCTTTCAGGTCCAGATGAAACAGTTGCACTTAAATACACTACAAACCCCTAAACCGCCACCCCCACATCACAAACTACCTCTTTACACTATTAACCCCTAAACTGCCACACACCCAACCGCAAAATAAGCTTCTACACTATTAACCCCTAAACAGCCACCATCCACATCACAAACTACCTCTTTACACTATTAACCCCTAAACTGCCACACACCCAACCGCAAAATAAGCTTCTACACTATTAACCCCTAAACAGCCACCATCCACATCTCAAACTACCTCTTTACACTATTAACCCCTAAACCACCACACACCCCACCACAAAGTAAGCTTCTACACTGTTAACCCCTAAACCACCACACCCCCACATCGAAAACTAAACCTCTACACTATTAACCCCCAAACCGCAAGTCCCCCACATCACAAACTAAAGATTTACACTCATATTCCCTAAACCGCAAGCCTCCCACCATAAACTAAACCTCTACACTATTAACCCCTAAACTGCCAGACCCCCACCTCAAAGTAAAACAGCTAAACCTCCTAACCTAACACCCCCTAACCTAACCCAAAATAAACTAACCCTACCTTTACCAAACAAAAACTACCTTTAAAAAATAAAAACTTACCTGTGAAATAAAAAAAACTAATCTTACCTTTTAAAATAAAAAAAAACTAAAATGACTATTAAATAAAAAAAATAATAATATTAGAATTAAAATAAAAAAAATAACATAACTATTAAAATAAAAAATCTCAACATTACCAAAAAAACATTACTATAAAAAATTAAACTATTACTAAAATAAAAAAAAACTAACAGCCAGATTACAAGTTTTGCTTTATGAGTGGCTCGCTAATAACTTACAGTTTTGCAAAAACCCGGCGTTTGCGGGTGATATGGCTGCGTTGAGCTCCAAACCGCACACAAATACCAGCGCTGATTGGAGCTGCTTTGACGTGCTCGTGCACGATTTCCCCATAGACATCAATGGGGAGAGCCGGCAAAAAAAAAAGCCTAACACCTGCAATCGCGGAGCGTAAAGCTCTGTAATGCAGCCACATTGATGTCTATGGGGAAAGAAAATGTATGTTTAAACCTAACACCCTAACATAAAAACCATGTCTAAACACCCCTAATCTGCTGCCTCTGACATCTCCGACACCTACATTACACTTATTAACCCCTAATCTGGCGCCCCCAACGTTGTCGCCGCCACTATACTAAAGTTATTAACCCCTAAACCTCTGGCCTCCCACATCACTAACACTAAATAAATATAATAACCCCTAAACCTAACCCTAAGTCTAACCCTAATGTAACCCTAACCTTAACACCCATAACTTTAACATAATTAAAATAAATCTAAATAAAACCTACTATTAATAACTAAATAATTCCTATTTAAAACTAAATACTTACCTGTAAAATAAACCCTAAGCTAGCTACAATATAATAGTTACATTGTAGGTATCTTATGTTTTATTTTTATTTCACAGCTAAGTTTGTATTTATTTATTTATTTATTTATTTTTTTAATTTTCAAAAGGCTTTATTGGAAAAAATTTGATATTTTACAGCAAATATAAAGTCAGCAAGTCAAACAAAATGTAAATGCATAAACATATACTGTGAGTTGCTTTATCAGATAAATGAACCAAGTCCTTTTTTCTGTAATTTCACATATCCAACAGTTCATATCCTAAAGCTGGACTTATGGGCTGTACTTGCTGAGTGCTCTTTCCGTGCCCCAGTTGGAGAGACCTCTTTTGGATCTCGCAAAATAAGGAAGTCCAAGCTGATATTATAGGGGTTAGCTAGCTGATTATTAGTGCATTGCAATCTATATACATATTTTAAAGATAAAGACAAACTTGATATAATGGAATAGTTCAAAGAGGAAAAAGTTTGTATTTATTTTAACTAGGTAGACTAGTTAGTAAATAATTATTAACTATTTACTAGCTACCTAGTTAAAACAAATACACATTTACCTGTAAAATAAAACCTAACCTGAGTTACACTAACACCTAACATTACAATAAAATTAAATAAATTAAATTAAAAAAAATACATTTATCTAAATTACAAAAAATAATAAACACTAAATTACACAAAATAAAAAAAGAAATTATCAAAAATAAAAACGAATTACTCCTAATCTAATAGCCCTAATAAAATAAAAATGCCCCCCCAAATAAAAATGCCCCCCCAAATAAAAAAACCCTAGCCTACATTAAACTGCCAATAGCCCTTTAAAGGGCCTTTTGCAGGGCAGTGCCCCAAAGAAATCAGCTCTTTTACCTGTAAAAAAAATACAAACAACCCCCCAACAGTAAAACCCCCCACCCACACAACCAACCCCCCAAATAAAATCCTATCTAAATAAACCTAAGCTCCCCATTGCCCTGAAAATGGCATTTGGATGGGCATTGCCCTTAAAAGGGCATTTAGCTCTTTCATGTTGCCCAAACCCTAAGCTAAAAATAAAGAGACTATCATAATTCTGTAAAAAGGTCCGATCGAAAATAGACCTGGAATTGTTCATTACCCTCAAACTTTTAACCTTTACATATGTTGATGCTCGCCAGAATCATCTTTTTTTGCTCTTATGAAAAGACTAAATATCACTTGGACTAGTCACCTGTAGACTAAGGAAGCCTATGACTTCCTCTACGTATAAGATCTGTCATCTAATGTTTGTGTTTGAGTCATACTGATTATTTTCTTTGTTCAAATGTGTTATCATTTTTTTTGTTATGTGAAACTCAAATAAAAACCAAATATATAAAAAAAATAAAAAATAAAACCCACCCAATAAACCATTAAAGAAACCTAACACTAACCCCCGAAGATCCACTTCCAGTTTTTGAAGACCGGACATCCATCCTCATCCAGTCGGTGAAGTCTTCATCCAAGCAGCAAGAAGTCCTCAACGAAGTGGGGAGAAGTCTTCATCCAGACGGCAACTTCTATCTTCATCCTACCGACGCGGAGCGGCTCAATCTTCAAGACATCTGGCACAGAGCATCCTCTTTATATGGTCCCAGCCGTACAATGAAGGTTCCCTTTAAGGGACGTCATCCAAGATGGCGTCCCTTGAAATCCGATTGGCTGATAGAATTCTATCAGCCAATCGGAATTAAAGGGTAAAAAACCTATTGGCTGATGCAATCAACCAATAGGATTGAGCTTCAATCCTATTGGCTGACCCAATCAGCCAATGGGATTGAGCTTGCATTCTATTGGATGTTCCAATCAACCAATAGAATGTGAGCTCAATCCTATTGGCTGATTGGATCAACCAATAGGATTGAAGCTCAACCCTATTGGCTGATTGCATCTATTCTTTCAGCCAATCGGAATTCAAGGGACGCATCTTGGATGACTTCCCTTAAAGGGATCTTTCAGTGTACGGCTGGGACCGTATGAAGAGGATGCTCCGCGCTGGATGTCTTGAAGATGGAGCTGCTCCGCGTCGGAAGGATGAAGACTTCTGCCTGCCTGGAGGACGACTTCTTGCCGCTTGGATGAAGACTTCTCCCGGCTTCATTGAGGACTTCTTGCCGCTTGGATGATGACTTCTCCTGGCTGGATGAGGATGGATGTCCGTTCTTCCAAAACCGTAAGTGGATCTTTGGGGGTTAGTGTTAGGTTTTATTAAGGGTTTATTGGGTGTGTTTTATTTTTAGCTTAGGGTTTGGGCAATGTAAAAGAGCTGAATGCCCTTTTAAGGGCAATGCCCATCCAAATGCCCTTTTCAGGGCAATGGGTAGCTTAGGTTTTTTAGATAGGTTTTTATTTGGGGGGGGGTTGGTTGTGTGGGTGGTGGGTTTTACTGTTGGGGGGTTGTTTGTATTTTTATTTGCCAGGTAAAAGAGCTGATATCTTTGGGGCAATGCCCCGCAAAAGGCCCTTTTAAGGCCTTTTGCTATTGACAGTTTAGTTTAGGCTAGGGGTTTTATTATTTTGGGGGGGCTTTTTTATTTTGATAGGGCTACTAGATTAGGTGTAAATATTTGATAATTTGTTTTTTATTTTGTGTAACTTAGTGTTTTTTTTTGTAATTTAGTTAAAGGGACACTGACCCACATTTTTTCTTTTGTGATTCAGATAGAGCATGCAATTTTAAGCAACTTTGTAATTTACTCCTATTATCAATTTTTCTTCGTTCTCTTGCTATCTTTATTTGAAAAAGAAGGCATCTAAGCTTTTTTTGTTTCAGTACTCTGGACAGCACTTTTTAATTGGTGGATAAATGTATCCATCAATCAGCAAGAACAACCCAGGTTGTTCACCAAAAATGGGCCGGCATCTAAAGTTATATTCTTGCATTTCAAATAAAGATACCAAGAGAATGAAGAAAATTTGATAATAGAAGTAAATTAGAAAGTTGCTTAAAATTGTATGCTCTACCTGAATCACAAAAGAAAAAATTTGGGTTCAGTGTCCCTTTAATTGTATTTCATTAATGTAATTTATTTAATTTTAGTGTAATGTTAGGTTTAACTGTAAGACAGGTTAGGTTTTATTTCACAGGTAAATTTGTATTTATTTTTACTAGGTAGTTAGGAAATAGTTAATAACTATTTACTAACTAATCAACCTAGTTAAAATAAATACAAACTTACCTGTGAAATAAAAATAAAACATAAGCTAGATACAATATAACTATTAGTTATATTGTAGCTAGTATAGGTTTTATTTTACAGGTAAGTATTTATTTATTTTTAAATAGGAATAATTTAGGTATTAATTGTAATTTTTATTTTGAATTATTTTAATTATGTTAAAGTTAGTAGGTGTTAAGGTTACGTTAGGGTTAGGGTTAGGGGTTAATAACTTTGGTATAGTGGCGGTGACATTGGGGACAGCAGATTAGGGGTTAATAACAGTAATGTAGGTTGCGTCGATGTTAGGGACAGCAGATTATGGGTTAATAAGTGTATGTAGGTGGGGACGACATTGGGGGCAGCAGATTAGGGGTTAATAATATTTAACAAGTGTTTGTGATGCGGGAGTGCGGGAGTTTAGGGGTTAATATGTTTATTATAGTGGTGGCGATGTCCGGAGCGGCAGATTAGGGGTTAATAATTTTTTTTAGTGTTTGCGATGCGGGAGGGCCTCGGTTTAGAGGTTAATAGGTAGTTTATGGGTGTTAGTGTACTTTGTGACACTTTAGTTATAAGTTTTATGGTACAACTCTGTAACATAAAACTCATAACTACTGACTTTAGATGGCGGTACAGATCTTGTAATTATAGGCTGTACCGCTCACTTTTTGGCCGTGCAGGCAAACTCGTAAAACCGGCGCTATGGAAGTCCCCTTGAAAAAAGTAAATTTATGCTTACCTGATAAATTAATTTCTTTTACAATATGACGAGTCCACGGATTTCATCCTTACTTGTGGGATATTAACCTCCTGCTAACAGGAAGTGGCAAAGAGCACCACAGCAGAGCTGTATGTATAGCCCCTCCCTTCCCCTCCACCTCCAGTCATTCGACCGAAGGTTTAGGAAGAGAAAAGGAAAGGCTAAAAGGTGCAGAGGTGACTGAAGTTTACAAAAAATAAAATAAACCTGTCTTAAAAAGAACATGGTGGGCCGTGGACTCGTCATATCGTAAAATAAATTAATTGATCAGGTAAGCATAAATTTACTTTTCTTTTACAAAGATATGACGAGTCCACGGATTTCATCCTTACTTGTGGAATACCAATACCAAAGCAATAGACACGGATGAAAGGGGACAAGACAGGAACCTAAACGGTAGGCACCACTGCTTGAAGAACCTTTCTCCCAAAAACAGACTCAGAAGAAGCAAAATTATCAAATTTGTAAAATTTGGAAAAAGTATGAAGGGACGACCAAGTCGCAGCCTTACAAATCTGTTCAACAAAAGCACCGTTTTTAAAAGCCCATGTGGAAGCCACAGCCCTAGTAGAATGAGCTGTAATTCTTTCAGGAGGCTGCTGTCCAGCAGTCTCATATGCCAGGCGGATGATACTTCTCAGCCAAAAAGAAAGAGAGGTAGCCGTAGCTTTCTGACCCCCACGCTTTCCAGAATAAACAATGAATAATGAAGATGATTGACGGAAATCCTTGGTTGCCTGTAAGTAAAACTTCAAGGCACGGACCACGTCCAGATTATGTAATAGACGCTCCTTGTTGGAAGAAGGATTAGGACACAATGAAGGAACAACAATTTCCTGATTATTGTTCTTATTTGAAACAACCTTAGGAACTGATGATGATCCTTGTGGATAGGGATATGAAGGTATGCATCCTTCAAGTCCACGGTAGTCATATATTGACCCTCCTGGATCATTGGTAAGATTGTTCGTATAGTCTCCATTTCGAACGATGGGACTCTGAGAAATTTGTTTAGACACTTGAGATCTAAAATGGGTCTGAAAGTTCATTTTTTGGGAACCACAAAAAGATTTGAGTAAAACCCCTGTCCCTGTTCCGGCTTTGGAACAGGACAAATTACTCCCATGGTATAGAGGTCTTTTACACAGCGTAAGAACGCCTCTCTTTTTATCTGGTCTACAGATAATCGTGAAAGATGAAATCTCCCCCTTGGGAGAAAATCCTTGAATTCCAGTTGATACCCGTGGGTCACTATTTCCAGTGCCCAGGAGTCCTGAACATCTCTTGCCCAAGCCTGAGTAAAGAGAGAAAGTCTGCCCCTACCAGATCCGGTCCCGGATCAGGGGCCACCCCTTCATGCTGTCTTGGAAGCAGCAGCGGGCTTCTTGGATTGTTTCCCTTTATTCTAAGTCTGGTTGGGTCTCCAGACTGACTTAGATTTAGCAAAATTCCCTTCCTGCTTTGTGGAGGAAGAAGAAGCAGAGGGTCCTCCTTTCTAGTTTCGAAAGGAACGAAAATTATTCTGTTTACCCCTCATTTTAACAGACTTATCCTTAAGTAGGGCATGGCCTTTACCTCCAGTAATGTCAGAAATGATCTCCTTCAATTCAGGCCCGAATAGGGTCTTACCTTTAAAAGGAATAGCCAAAAGCTTAGATTTTGATGACACATCAGCAGACCAAGATTTGAGCCATAACGCTCTACGCGCTAGAATGGCAAATCCTGCATTTTTCGCTGCTAATTTAGCAATTTGAAAAGCGGCATCAGTAATAAAAGAATTAGCTAGCTTGAGAGCCTTAATTCTATCCAGGATGTCATTTAATGGAGTCTCAACCTTCAGAGACTCTTCTAGGGCCTCAAACCAAAAAGCTGCTGCAGTAGTTACCAGAACAATGCAAGCCGTAGGTTGTAAAAGGAAACCTTGATGAATAAATAATTTCTTTAGAAGACCCTCTAATTTTTTATCCATAGGGTCTTTGAAAGCACAACTCTCCTCAATAGGTGTTGTTGTATGCTTAGCCAGGGTAGATATGGCTCCCTCCACCTTAGGGACCGTTTGCCACAAGTCCCGAATGGTGTCTGATATGGGAAACATCTTCTTAAAAGTAGGAGGAGGAGAGAACGGTATACCTGGTCTATCCCATTCCTTTTTTACAATTTCCGAAATTCTTTTAGGAACCAGAAAAACATCAGTGTAAGTAGGCACCTCTAGATATTTGTCCATCTTACACAATTTCTCTGGTGGTACCACAATAGGGTCACAATCATCCAGAGTCAATAAAACCTCCCTAAGTAACAGACGTAGGTGTTCAAGCTTAAATTTAAAAGACATAACGTCTGAATCTGTCTGAGGTAACATATTTCCTGTGTCTGAAAGTTCACCCTCAGACAGCAATTCCCTAACCCCCATCAGTCAGAGGATTCAGTATTTACATTAATACCTGACCTACTGCGTTTACCCTGTAACACTGGTAATTTGGATAATACCTCTGTAAGGGTAGTTGACATAACTGCAGCCATCTCCTGCAGAGTAAAAGTATTAGATGCACTCAGCCATCTCCTGCAGAGTAAAAGTATTAGACGCACTAGAAGTACTTGGCGTCGCTTGTGTGGGCGTTAAAGGTTGTGACACTTGGGGAGAATTGGATGGCATATGCTGATTCTCTTCAGACTGAGAATCATCCTTAGTCACACTTTCTTTACTTAAAATATGCTTTTTACATTGTAAGGCCCTTTCAGTACAAGAGGTACACAACGTAAGGGGGGGGGGGGGTCCACAATGGCTTCTTAACACATAGAGCAATTAGTATCCTCAATGTCAGACATGTTGAACAGACTAGCAATAATCTCAAAAGTTGTTAAACACTTTCAACAATTTTGTAAAAAAATGTACTGTGCCTTTAAAAAATAAAAAAAGTGTACAATTTTTCCAAAACTGCTTTAAAAAGCTAAATAACGCAATCCGATTAGAAACACATGTTTAATGTGTCCAAAAATGATTGCACCATAAGAGCAATAGGCTAAATTAACCTTTACAGGACATTTATAGCAAAAAATACAATTTGTTTGAAAAAATTACCCCTGCACCTCCTACCTGCCCTCAGGTTACTGATAAACGACTCTACCACGATCCGGTCATCAGAACATACTGCACGTCGGAGCGCGCAAAAATAGGCCCCGCCCATCAAGGATGATCAACAAACTAATCCGTAACACCGCATAGGAAGCGGTTAGGAAATAACGCCATGTGGTCCCCCTAGAAACAGCATTGCAATGCTGCAGCCCTACTCATATTTGTCATAAAACAAAATAAAGATAATTAGCTGCCTCTCCCAGTGTCCCTTTTTCAAACACCCAAATTATGTCAATGACAAACGTTAAACACAGGATTTAAAGTAACATCCTTTTTAAAAAAGGTCTACTTTTACCCCCTCCTTTATCAAGGAATAAAATGTCAGCCATTCTGATATAACAGGTCTCCTCAGAAATAAAAAGACTGAACAAACCTCAATGCTTGTAGCATGCAGCTGTTCTCCACACTGAAGATTTCTCTTACACTACCTTCAGGATTCTGTGAGAACCAACGTGGATCTTAGTTACATCTGCTAAGATCATCAACCTCAGGGCAGAAAACTTCTTCCATATCCCCCTGAGCAAAATAGTACACACCGGTACCATTTAAAAATAAAAAAACTTCTTGATTGAAGAAACTAAAACTAACACCTCACTTTACCTCTACCTAGTATAACACAGGCAAAGAGAATGACCGGGGGTGGAGGGGAAGGGAGGGGCTATATATACAGCTCTGCGGTGGTGCTCTTTGCCACTTCCTGTTAGCAGGAGGTTAATATCCCACAAGTAAGGATGAAATCCGTGGACTCGTCATATCTTTGTAAAAGAAAGTACTTTTTGAAAGGTGCGGTAATTACGATGCGTGACGGCAAAAAAGGTGTGCGATACAGCTATACCTGTAATACCAGCGGTAGTGAAAAAGAGCCATAACGCTGCTTTTTCACTCATAGCGCACAACTCGTAATCTAGCTGAGAGATTGCAAACAATAACAAAGCAATTACCAAAAATAAAAGATGTATGCCTTTTCTAATATCCCAAAATAAAAAATAAACTATTGTACAACTAAACTACAAATAGCCCTTAAAAGGGCTTTTTTTAGGGCATTGTCCTAAACTGGTCAAGCTCTTTTTCCCCCAAAAACCTACAATTCCTAACATTAAACCCCCCCCCAAAAAAAAACTATCTAAAAAAATATAATCTACAAAGTGCCCTGGAAAGGGCGTTTGGCTGGGCATTGCTCTTTTGCTTCTTGGGTGGTATCTAGCCAGAGAACAAGCTATTTTGCTATTGTTCGTTCCCAGGTTGAGCGCTTCTCTCTTTTTAGTTATGCAAATTATGACTATTAGGGAAGTCTCCCTAAGCGTGATGCAGGAATCCAAACGTGGACCCGTTGCTCAGTGTGCCTAGAGGGATATGGCTGCACCTCACTGACGAGGCCCACACTAGGCCAAAATGTACATCTGGAGTTTTGCCATTTCTCTTGTCCAGGGAGGAATTGCCTGGTATTTTGGGGCTGGACTGTACTGTTAAGTCAGGATCAGACTGATATGCTTCAGGAAAGTTCTTCTCTGTGAAAGGCACATGTTGGGCAAAAAGAGGCTGCTTCTTGGGTGGTAACTAGCTATAGAACAAGCTATTATGCTATTGTTCATTCCCAGGTTGAGCGCTTCTCTCTTTTTATTTATTGCTCTTTTACTACCCAGATTAAAAAAAAAAATTATGCTTACCTGATAAATTTATTTATTTCTGGGCATAGAGAGTCCACAAATCATTCCAATTACTAGTGGGATATTCTCTCCTGGCCAGGAGGAGGAGGCAAATAGCAACCCGACAGAGCTGTTAAGTATCACTTCCCTTACCCATAACCCCCAAGTCATTCGGCCAAAGGAACAAAGGAAAATGGAAAAAAAATAACACAAAGGTATAGAGGTGCCTGAGCTCTATACAAAAAACTACCGCCTGAATGAAAATAAGAGTGGGTTGTGGACTCTCCATGCCCGGAAATAAATAAATTTATCAGGTAAGCATGAAGATAGAGGACACAGAATGAAAGAGAGGGAGAACAAAACAGGCAGACCTAAACCGAAGGCACCACTGCCTGAAGAACCTTTCTCCCAAAAGAAGCCTCAGCCGAGGCAAAAGTATCAAATTTGGAAAAAGTATGAATAGACCAAGTGGCCACCTTGCAAATTTGCTCCACCAAAGCTTCATTTTTAAAAGCCCAGGAAGAAGAAACGGCTCTAGTAGAATAAGCCATAATTCTCTCAAGAGGCTGTTATCCAGCTGACTCATAAGCCAAACAGATAACACTTCTCAACCAGAGAGAAAGAGTAGTGGAAGTGACCTTCTGACCCCTACGCTTACCAGAGAAAGCAATGAACAGGGCAGAAGTCTGCCGAAAATCCTTAGTTGCTTGAAGGTAAAATTTTAGAGCACGCACAACATCCAAGTTATGCAAAAGACATTCCTACTGGGAAAAAGGATTGGGACAAAAAGAAGGAACAACAATTTCCTGATTAATGTTGCGATCCGACACTACCTTAGGGAGAAACCCCAGCTTGGTACTGAGGACCCTCTTATCAGCATGAAAAATGAAGTAAGGGGAATCACATTGCAGAGATAGTAATATAATATCAACAGAATGCATCGGCTCAAACGGAGCCTGCTGCAAAACTTTAAGAACAAGATTAAGGGAGATATTTATCAAAGGTCTGGCGGACATGATCCAACAGTACGGATCAGGTCCATCAGACCTCGCTGAATGCGGAGATCAATACGCTCTCCTTAGTCAGCTCTTGTGAACTGCTGGTGCAACGCCGCCCCCTGCAGATTTTCCAGCAGGGAGGTGTCAATCAACCCGATCGTACACGATCGGGTTGATTTTCGGCGATGTGTGTCCGCCTGCTCAGAGCAGGCGGACAGGGTTATGGAGCAGCAACATATCATGGCTTGGGAGAATAAATGCTTTCAAAATGAACATGCTACCAAAAATTTTATATCTACTACAGACCCTACCAATCCCCCTTCCTCTACCCTTCCTTAATACTCTGCAGAAGCAAATTTTCGACTATATATGGAATAAAAAACCTGCAAGAATTAACAATCACATTATGTGTCTATCATTTAAACAGGGGGGGACTGGGAGTCCCTAACTTGACCAAATATAGACAGTCAATCTTTCTGAAGAGTTCTGGATTGGTTTTCAAATTATGATCAAAAAGCTTGGGTCCGCCTAGAACATGACATAATCGGTTCTACACACCTTGGTGCCCTGTGCTGTGGGCCAAAGACCAACAAGCTAATCTCCCCAAATTGCAATTCAATCATATTTGAAACATAGTATTAGGGAAAAACTGCTAAAGGCCTATCCCCTCCTCTCCAGCAGACCTTCCCCATTAACTCCCCTTACAGAAAACCACAATTTCATCCCTGAGTTGGGTAATATAGGATATTTAACTAAAAAAAAAACACAGATCCCTAATAGCGTACCAACTAGGAACTGAACAAAGATGGTTCATTGTTGATGAGCTAAAAGATACCTTCCTCCAAGACTGGTTCAGGCTGTACCAATGTCACTCATATATAATTAGCCATCCATATAGGAAAAACATAATTTATGTAAGAACTTACCTGATAAATTCATTTCTTTCATATTAGCAAGAGTCCATGAGCTAGTGACGTATGGGATATACATTCCTACCAGGAGGGGCAAAGTTTCCCAAACCTTAAAATGCCTATAAATACACCCCTCACCACACCCACAATTCAGTTTAACGAATAGCCAAGAAGTGGGGTGATAAAAAAGTGCGAAAGCATATAAAATAAGGAATTGGAATAATTGTGCTTTATACAAAAAATCATAACCACCACAAAAAGGGTGGGCCTCATGGACTCTTGCTAATATGAAAGAAATGAATTTATCAGGTAAGTTCTTACATAAATTATGTTTTCTTTCATGTAATTAGCAAGAGTCCATGAGCTAGTGACGTATGGGATAATGATTACCCAAGATGTGGATATTTCCACACAAGAGTCACTAGAGAGGGAGGGATAAAATAAAGACAGCCAATTCCTGCTGAAAATAATCCACACCCAAAATAAAGTTTAATAAAAAACATAAGCAGAAGATTCAGACTGAAACCGCTGCCTGAAGTACTTTTCTACCAAAAACTGCTTCAGAAGAAGAAAATACAACAAAATGGTAGAATTTAGTAAAAGTATGCAAAGAGGACCAAGTTGCAGCTTTGCAAATCTGATCAACCGAAGCTTCATTCCTAAACGCCCAGGAAGTAGAAACTGACCTGGTAGAATGAGCTGTAATCCTCTGAGGCGGAGTTTTACCCGACTCAACATAGGCAAGATGAATTAAAGATTTCAACCAAGATGCCAAAGAAATGGCAGAAGCTTTCTGGCCTTTTCTAGAACCGGAAAAGATAAAAAATAGACTAGAAGTCTTTCGGAAAGACTTAGAAGCTTCAACATAATATTTCAAAGCTCTAACAATATCCAAAGAATGCAATGCTTTCTCCTTAGAATTCTTAGGATTAGGACATAATGAAGGAACCACAATTTCTCTACTAATGTTGTTGGAATTCACAACTTTAGGTAAAAATTCAAAAGAAGTTCGCAACACCGCCTTATCCTGATGAAAAATCAGAAAAGGAGACTCGCAAGAAAGAGCAGATAATTCAGAAACTCTTCTGGCAGAAGAGATGGCCAAAAGGAACAAAACTTTCCAAGAAAGTAATTTAATGACCAATGAATGCATAGGTTCAAAGAGAGGAGCTTGAAGAGCTCCCAGAACCAAATTCAAACTCCAAGGAGGAGAAATTGACTTAATGACAGGTTTTATACAAACCAAAGCTTGTACAAAACAATGAATATCAGGAAGAATAGCAATCTTTCTGTGAAAAAGAACAGAAAGAGCAGAGATTTGTCCTTTCAAGGAACTTGCAGACAAACCCTTATCTAAACCATCCTGAAGAAACTGTAAAATTCTCGGTATTCTAAAAGAATGCCAAGAAAAATGATGAGAAAGACACCAAAAAATATAAGTCTTCCAGACTCTATAATATATCTCTCTAGATACAGATTTACGAGCCTGTAACATAGTATTAATCACAGAGTCAGAGAAACCTCTTTGACCAAGAATCAAGCGTTCAATCTCCATACCTTTAAATTAAAGGATTTCAGATCCTGATGGAAAAAAGGACCTTGTGACAGAAGGTCTGGTCTAACGGAAGAGTCCACGGTTGGCAAGAGGCCATCCGGACAAGATCCGCATACCAAACCTGTGAGGCCATGCCGGAGCTACCAGCAGAACAAACGAGCATTCCTTCAGAATCTTGGAGATTACTCTTGGAAGAAGAACTAGAGGCGGAAAGATATAGGCAGGATGATACTTCCAAGGAAGTGATAATGCATCCACTGCCTCCACCTGAGGATCCCGGGATCTGGACAGATATCTGGGAAGTTTCTTGTTTAGATGAGACGCCATCAGATCTATTTCTGGAAGTTCCCACATTTGAACAACCTGAAGAAATACCTCTGGGTGAAGAGACCATTCGCCCGGATGCAACGTTTGGCGACTGAGATAATCCGCTTCCCAATTGTCTACACCTGGGATATGAACCGCAGAGATTAGACAGGAGCTGGATTCCGCCCAAACCAAAAAAATTTGAGATACTTCTTTCATAGCCAGAGGACTGTGAGTCCCTCCTTGATGATTGATGTATGCTACAGTTGTGACATTGTCTGTCTGAAAACAAATGAACAATTCTCTCTACAGAAGAGGCCAAAACTGAAGAGCTCTGAAAATTGCACGGAGTTCCAAAATATTGATCGGTAATCTCACCTCCTGAGATTCCCAAACTCCTTGTGCCGTCAGAGATCCCCACACAGCTCCCCAACCTGTGAGACTTGTATCTGTTGAAATTACAGTCCAGGTCGGAAGCACAAAAGAAGCCCCCTGAATTAAACAATGGTGATCTGTCCACCACGTTAGAGAGTGTCGAACAATCGGTTTTAAAGATATAAATTGAGATATCTTTGTGAAATCCTTGCACCATTGATTCAGCATACAGAGCTGAAGAGGTCGCATGTGAAAACGAGCAAAGGGGATTGCGTCCGATGCAGCAGTCATAAGACCTAGAATTTCCATGCATAAGGTTACCGAAGGGAATGATTGTGACTGAAGGTTTCAACAAGCTGAAAACAATTTAGACGTCTCTTGTCTGTTAAAGACAGAGTCATGGACACTGAATCTATCTGGAAACCCAGAAAGGTTACCCTTGACTGAGGAATCAATGAACTTTTTGGTAAATTGATCCTCCAACCATGATCTTGAAGAAACAACACAAGTCGAATCGCATGAGATTCTTCGAATGAGAAGACTGAGCAAATACCAAGATAATCGTCCAAATAAGGAAATACCAAAACCCTGTTCTCTGAATACAGAAAGAAGGGCACCGAGAATCTTTGAAAAAAATTCTTGGAACTGAGGCTAGGCCAAACGGTAGAGCCACAAAACTGGTAATGCTTGTCTAAAAAGAGAATCTCAAACACTAAAAGTGATCTGGATGAATCGGAATATGCAGATACATATCCTGTAAATCTATTGTAGACATATAATGCCCTTGTTAAACAAAAGGCAGAATAGTCCTACAGTAACCATCTTGAATGTTGGTATCCTTACATAACGATTCAATATTGATAGATCCGGAACTGGTCTGAAGGAATTGACCTTCTTTGGTACAATGAAGAGATAAAATAAAACCCTAGCCCCTGTTCCAGAACTGGAACTGGCATAATTACTCCAGCCAACTCTAGATCTGAAACACATTTCAGAAATGCTGAGCCTTGCTGTGTTAACTGGGACACGGGAAAGAAAAAAATCTCTTAGCAGGAGGCATTAACTGAAGCCAATTCTGTACCTTTCTGAAACAATGTTCTGAAACCAGAGATTGAGAACGGAATTGATCCAAATTCCTTTGAAGAAAACGTAATCTGCCCCATACCAGCTGAACTGGAAAAAGGGCCGCACCTTCATGGGTACTTAGGAGCTGACTATAGGTTTCTATAAGGCTTGGATATATTCCAACTGGAAATGGTTTCCAAACTGATACCGCTCCTGAGGATGAAGGATCAGGCTTTTGTTCCTTATTATGAGAAAAAGAACGAAAAAATGATTATTACCCTGGAAAGAAAGGGAAAAACAAAGTTAACTTAGAAGACATATCAGCATTCCAAGTTTAATCCATAAAGCTTTTCTAGCTAAAATAGCTAGAGACATATACCTGACATCAACTCTAATGATATCAAAAGATGGTATCACCAATAAAATTATTAGCATGTTATAGAATAATAATAATGCTATAAAATTATGATCTGTTACTTGTTGCGCTAAAACTTCTAACCAAAAAGTTGAAGCTGCAGCAACATCCGGTAAAAATATAGCAGGTCTAAGAAGATTACCTGAACATAAGTAAACTTTTCTTAGAAAGGATTCAATTTTCTTATCTAAAGGATCCTTAAATTTAGTACTATCTGCCGTAGGAATAGTAGTACATTTTAGTAGGAATAGAGATAGCCCCAAACCTTAGGGATTTTGTCCCAAAAACTCTAATCTGTCAGATGGCACAGGATATAATTGCTTAAACGTTTAGAAGGAGTAAAATAATTACCCAAATTATTCCATTCCCTGGAAATTACTTCAGAAAAAGCATCAGGGAGATTAAACACTTCTGGAATAACTACAGGAGATTTAAAAACCCTATTTAAACGTTTAGATTTAGTATCAAGAGGACCAGAATCCTCTATATCTAAAGCAATTAATACTTCTTTAAATAAAGAACGAATAAATTCCATCTTGAACAAATACAAAGATTTATCAGCATCAACCTCTGAGACAGAAACCTCTGAACCAGAAGAACCATTATCAGTATCAGAATGATGACGTTCATTTAAAAATTCATCTGAAAAAAAGAAAAGTTTTAAAAGACTTTTATGTAAACTAGAAGGAGAAATAACAGACATAGCCTTCTAAATGGATTTAAAAAATAAAATCTCTTATGTTTATCAGGAACACTCTGAAAATTAGATGTTGACGGAACAGCAACAGGTAATATAACAGTACTAAAGGAAATTTTATCTGCATTAATAAGTTTGTCATGACATGCAATACAAACAACAGCTGGAGAAACAGATACCAAAAATTTATATCAGATACACTTAGCTTGGTAGCTCCAGCCCCGGGCAGTGATTTTCCTGAAGTATCTTCTGACTCAGTTGCAACGTGGAACATCTTGCAATATGTAATAAAAAAAACAACATATAAAGCAAATTGAACAAAATCCTTAAATGACAGTTTCAGGAATGGGAAAAAAATGCCAGTGAACAAGCTTCTAGCAACCAGAAGCAATAAATAATGAGACTTAAATAATGTGGAGACAAAAGCGACGCCCATATTTTTTTAGCGCCAAACAAGACGCCCACATTATTTGGCGCCTAAATGCTTTTGGCGCCAAAAATGACGCCACATCCGGAACGCCGATATTTTTGGCGCAAAATAACGTCAAAAAAATGACGCAACTTCCGGCAACACGTATGACGCCGGAAACGGAAAAGGATTTTTGCGCCAAAAAAGTCAGCGCCAAAAATGATGCAATAAAATGAAGCATTTTCAGCCCCCGCGAGCCTAACAGCCCACAGGGAAAAAAGAGTCAAATTTTTGAAGGTAAAAAAAAATGATTAATTCAAATGCATTATCCCAAATATGAAACTGACTGTCTGAAAAATAAGGAAAGTTGAACATTCTGAGTCAAGGCAAATAAATGTTTGAATACATATATTTAGAACTTTATAAACAAAGTTCCCAACCATAGCTTAGAGTGTCACAGAAAATAAGATTTACTTACCCCAGGACACTCATCTACATGTTTGTAGAAAGCCAAACCAGTACTGAAACGAGAATCAGCAGAGGTAATGGTATATATAAGAGTATATCGTCGATCTGAAAAGGGAGGTAAGAGATGAATCTCTACGACCGATAACAGAGAACCTATGAAATAGACCCCGTAGAAGGAGATCACTGTATTCAAATAGGCAATACTCTCCTCACATCCCTCTGACATTCACTGCACGCTGAGAGGAAAACCGGGCTCCAACTTGCTGCGGAGCGCATATCAACGTAGAATCTAGCACAAACTTACTTCGCCACCTCCATCGGAGGCAAAGTTTGTAAAACTGAATTGTGGGTGTGGTGAGGGGTGTATTTATAGGCATTTTAAGGTTTGGGAAACTTTGCCCCTCCTGGTAGGAATGTATATCCCATACGTCACTAGCTCATGGACTCTTGCTAATTACATGAAAGAAAACATGATGAGACCACTCACCCAGTTTGAATCTCTAAGACTCTATGCAGTAAACACACCCCAATAACTCATGCTTTATCACACATGTACACCCTCTTGCAGACTCAGTCACTTGGCCATACCCCTTATTACATGGATAGATGGAAACATGAACATGGGTTAGACATCACTTCCTCAGAAATTAAATGGATATTTGCCAACATTACTAAGACTTCCATCTCCTGTAGAATGCTTGAGACAAATATTAAATTAATGCATAGATGCCATAAACTATTTAGCAAAGTCAGTGACCAATGTTGGAGGTGCCATTCCCAGGTGGGAACAATGTAACACATATGGTGGCAATGACCTGCCATCGCCCCTTTCTGGACAAAAGTAATAAAAGAAACAGCTACTATTTTAGGCCCAAAAATGATGCTATTGTGGATATTTAACCTATTGTGGCTATTTAACCTCACTCCTAAAAAACGTACCACCTGTCAAACTAAATTATTACATATTCTAATTAACAGTGCAAAAACACTGATAGTAAGAAACTGGAAATCACCTACGACTCCCTCCCTATCACAGTGGTTGGACCAATGTCAAACTGTTTTGAGTTTAGAGGAGTATCACTACATGAAAACTAAACGTAAAGATGTGTATATAGAAATCAAAATCTTATAGGAATCCTACATAACAGACAAATTTAGGAGGCCCCCTAATCCTACATACTCCCCACAGATCACAGCCCCAATAATTGTATGACGTGATTTTGTTTGTACCCTCACGTCCTATTAAGATGTAACAGTGCTCATACTCACAGCATTCTTGTATCTGTATCATCTGATGTATCTAAGACAAAAACTATTGTCAACTTTTGTTATTTCATTTGTTTGTTTATTGTTCATTTTATTGTTTAACGATACCTGTAAAATTGTAACAGGGTGTATAACCCATGCTTATAATCAATAAACATATTTACAAAAAAAAAGAGCCCCCAGAACCTTTGTGAAAATTCTGGGAGCTGTAGCAAGGCCAAAAGGAAGGGCAACAAACTGGAAAGGTTTGTCCTGAAAGGCAAAGCTCAGATACTGTTAATGATCCCTGTGAATGGGAACATGAAGATACACATCCTTCAGATCTATAGTTGTCATGTACTGACCCTCCTGTTTCAAGGGAAGAATGGAGCGGATGGTCTCCATTTTGAAGGACGGAACCCAGAAGAATTGGTTGAGACACTTTAGGTCCAGAATAGGATGGACAGTGCCCTCCATTTTGGGAAATTCAAATAGATTTTAATAAAATCCTAGACCCTGTTCCTCTAGTGGAACTGGAACAATCACTCCCAGGGAAGATAAATCCTTTACGCAGTTTAAGAAGGCCTCTCTTTTTATCTGGTCTGCAGATAACATTGACAAGAGGAATCTGCCCCTGGGAGGACAGGATTTGAATCCTATTCTGTATCTGTGGGACACTAAGTCTACAACCCAAGGATCCGGAACATTGCGTATCAAAGCCTGCTGAAAAAAAGAGAGCCTACCCACCACTTGATCCAATACAGGATTGGGGGTGGTCTCTTCATGCTGATTTAGAATCAGTGGAAGGCTTCTAGGCTTGCTTTCCTTTATTCCAAGGCTGACCGGACCTCCAAGAAGACTTAGACTGTTCCGGCTTGGAAGAAGAGGAGGAAGACTTTTGTCCTTTGAAGTTACGAAAGGAATGAAAATTAGAATTCTGTTGACCCCTATGTCTATTCTTTTTATCCTGAGGTAAGAAAGGGCCCTTTCCACCTGTAATCTCTGAAATTATTTCTGTCAAACCTGGGCCAAACAAAGTTTTGCCCTTATAAGGCAAAGACAAAAGCTTGGACTTGTATTAGACATCTGCAGACCAAGATTTCAACCAAAGAGCTCTGCAAGCTAAAACAATGGAACCAGAAATCTTAGCTCCCAGTCTAAGAACTTGCATATTAGCATCACAAATAAAGGTATTGGCTAGCTTGAGTGCCTTGATCCTGTCTTGAATCTCCTCTATAGTGGTTTCCTTGAAAGAACAACTATCCTCAATAGGAATAGTAGATCTTTTGGCAAGAGTAGAGAAAGCTCCCTCTACCTTGGACACAGTGCGCCATGAGTCACGATTAGAGTCAGCCACAGGAAACATCTTTTTAAAAACAGGGGACGGGGAAAAAGGAATCCCTGGATTATCCGTTCGTGAGTTATGATATCTGCCATACCGTCCGGAACTGGAAAAATTTCCACAGAAGAGTGTTCATCATAAACCCTGTTAAGAATCTGCAGAATTGATCATTACAGAATCAGAATCTGACAATTCGCCCTCAGAAGCCACTGAGGCACCCTCCTCATCAGATAATTGAGACAAACTGACTAACTCAGCTTTAGTAGAGTAAGAACCCTTATTAACATTAATATTTTTACATTTCCTCATGTGTTTACCAGTAACCGGAAAGGCAGATAAGGCAGCTGAAACAGCATATGTAATCTGTGCAGCAAAATACCCAGGTAAAAAAACACTGTAAGGAAGTTGTTGAGAGGAACCGCAGGGCACTGCATATGAAGCATGGGACGTTTGAGGGTAAAGCTGAGGTGTGGCTAGCACAACACTATCCTGAGAGACAGAAGGCTCTGAGAAAATCTTATCTTCATGCAATAAAGTTTTATTTAGGCAAGAGGAGCAAAACTGCACAGGAGGTATAACATCAGCCTCCAAGCAAAATAAAACATTTTCAACGGACCCGCTTTCATCATTAGTGCTCATAACTATGAATAAATTGATCCCCACAAGAATTAGCAAACTATATAAATGCCCCAAAAGTTGATATATCATATACAAAAAACCAGCACCGTAAAACCTCAGCTCAGCTTACCACGTCCTGTACCAGTCAATCATTCCCACTAGCTATTCCAGATCTCCCACAAAAATAAAAGGGCTATAAACAGTGATTAAATCAGGAGCTTGAAAATGTGCACCTCCGTTACAACAACAGCACCGTAGATAGAGATTTTGAGCCAGGAGCTGAAATGTCCACACACCCCACTAACAACTCCGCTACTAACAGACATCTGAAAAGCAGAAGTGCGGAGGAACGGTCACATGACCACAACAGAACTAAACTGCGCCAAAAAACGGCACGAAAAACGATTAACCCCTTCTGAACTAAAATGCTACAATATCTATCACAGCTTGTTAAAATTGTTAGCCTCAAAAACCCCTCTATAAAAATGCAGTGCCCATTAAACATCCACATTCCTTAATAAAGAAAAATAGGAGTCCCAATAATGAAATCCACCAGAGAATTAATCCTAACCTAGAAGGGAAACACTTACCTGTGGATCCTGCTGTTCAGGCAGGGAATGACCTCTAAGGTGTAGCAGATACTCACACTTGTGCCATAGACCTGTAGAAAAACAAAGAACCGAGTAACCAACCCTGGCTTTCCAAAAAGGGGTAGCAATAATGTTAGAAATAAAGCAAAGACCACCTTGCTGCTTTCTAACTGTTAATAGCCACCATTACTCTTACTAAAGAGATTGACATGGACACAGCATAACCACAAATCCATGCTTGCAGGGAAAAGTACCCATTTAGAGGATTTAAATATCTTCAGACACCATCTTTGCACATCCTCCATTGACAGAGGTAAAGAGAATGACTGGGGGTTATGGGTAAGGGAAGTGATACTTAACAGCTCTGCTGGGTGCTCTTTGCCTCCTCCTGCTGGCCAGGAGAGAATATCCCACTAGTAATTGGAATGTTTGTGGACTCTCCATGCCATAGGAAAGAAAAACACCCTAATCTTAAAAATAAAACCCCACCCAAAAAATAAAAATAAACCTACAACAAAACCCCAAGATGGTACTCACTGAAGATGATGGCGAAGCTCCATCTTCATCCATATTCTTATCTGGCAGAGGTCGATCTTCTTATCTTCATCCAGGTGGCGGTGGCGGTGGTTGTGTTCATCTTCAGAGCTTTAACACGGAGCTCCTCTTCATGTGGTCCCCAACTGCACACTGTATTGTGAATGTGAGGTACCCCTTTTATATAGGGGTAAACTTGCCTACCTACTCGCTGATTTGAATGTTCAAATTCAAATCAGTGAATAGAATGAAAGCTTTTCTTTAGGGGTTAATAGTGTTGTATTTTACTTTGTGGAGGGTGGCTGACGATTTAGGGGTCAATAGTGTAGTCTTGATTTACATTGTACTGGGGACTTTGCGGTGGGCTATGTGGCGGTTTAGGGATTATTACAGTAGGGGTCTCATGGAGATTCAGGTTAGCACACAAGTAAGGTGCTTTATTGACTTCATTTGGGTAGTAGGTAATCTCAGCTTTTTGCGCAACTTGGGTTAGCGCTGAAGCGATAACCTTTTACTTTCAACACATGATGCCAGGGCAACCCGACTCATGCAAAGGTTTAACACTAGCGTAGTTAGCACTCCACTTGTAATCTTTTAATTTCATTACTTTCACTGCCAGGGCAACCCGACTCACGCAAAGGTTTAACACTAGCGCAGTTAGCACTCCACTTGTAATCTTTTCATTTCATTACTTTTCACTGCTACATATAGAGCATGCATAAGGCTCAATCTTGAGCCGTTGCTCTATGATTCTAAGTAGCTCTATGTTACAAGTAGCAGAGTTACTCACTGGACCAATATCCACAATGCTTCTAATCCTATTTCATCTCATCTCTCTACAGGTATGTCTTCCTGCTTCTGCCTCCCTGACTGCTTTAAAATGCCCCTTTAATTTGTGCTAGATTCTCCTGGTATGTCTTCCTGCTTCTGCCTCCCTGACTGCTTTTAAATGCACCTTTAATTTGTGCTAGATTCCCCTGGTATGTCTTCCTGCTTCTGCCTCCCTAACTGCTTTTAAACGCCCCTTTATTTTGTGCTAGATTCCCCTGGTATGTCTTCCTGCTTCTGCCTCCCTGACTGCTTTTAAATGCCCCTTTAATTTGTGCTAGATTCCCCTGGTATGTCTTCCTGCTTCTGCCTTCCTGACTGCTCTTAAACGCCCCTTTAATTTGTGCTAGATTTCCCTGGAATGTCTTCCTGCTTCTGCCTCCCTGACTGCTTTTAAACGCCCCTTTAATTTGTGCTAGATTCCCCTGGTATGTCTTCCTGCTTTTGCCTCCCTGACTGCTTTTAAATGCCCCTTTAATTTGTGCTAGATTCCCCTGGCATGTCTTTCTAATCTAGCCCTAAATGTATGTCATGCACCTCCTTCTAATTATGGTCTCTGCCATTTTAGAACCCAGGTTACACTGCAGGTATCTGAAGGAGAGTTGCTGCTCATGTGCAAATATATCAGCCCTGGAATGAAGTAAACCAGGGATTTCACCTCCATCATTGTTAAAGAGCTTCAAGTTCCTCCTGTTGTCAAATTGGAATCTGATAAACCAGACTGAAGCTAGCTGAGGCCAAGCTGTCAAGACATTGAAAATTGCTCTCAACTCTAAGATGTTTATAGGAAGAGAAGACTCCTCCTGGGTCCACAAGCCCTGAGCTTTTAAAGAGTCATGTGCCCCAAGAAAGATGGTCCTGAGAAATCCACCACAAGATAGAGTCTCTTGTCAGGGGATCCAGATCTATCCTCTGCGAGAGATCCGAGTGGTCTCTGTTCCATTGACTGAGCTTGCATAACTGCAGAGGTCTCAGATGGAACAGAGCAAAAGGAACAATGTCCATTGAAGCAACCATCAGACTAATCACCTCCATGCATTGAGCCACTGATGGACGAATAGCAGACTGGAGGGAAAGGCATGAAGCAAGAAGTTTGGATTTTCTGACATCCGTCAGAAAAATCCTCATGGACAGAGACTCTATAATTATTCCTAGGAAACACACCCTTGTATCTGGTGCTAGGGAACTCTTTTCCAGATTCACTTTCCACCCGTCCTGTGACAGGAACGAGCTGCACTTAGTCTTATGGCGCGGTCGGGCCGGGCTGTGACTATACAGCTGGCCCGATGCGCTGACTAAATATAACAGACCCGCTCAGCAGAGAGCAGAGAGCGGGTCTGTAAAAGCGCCATATTTTTAACAAATTAAAAGGTAAAAAAGGCATTTATAGCTATAGCACCTAAATAATGTTATATAATTCTGCACTATGTGCAGAATTATATAACATTATTTTTAAGGTTTACTGTCCCTTTAACTGATAGAAAATAAATGTCCATAAAACCAATATTGTCCAATGAGTAGTCGTAACTCCAAAAAATGCAATGGTCAGCTCTTTGTCGTAGGAGGGTCAGTATCTTGATGATAACGAATGGTCTGAAAAAAGATGAACACAGAGGCGTCCAATGGCCTAATACCACAATAACAAGGCGAAAATATCTTGTATTCACCTTGTTATTGTGGTATTAGGCCATTGGGCGCCTATGTGTTCTTTTTTGAGACCTACTTTTAACTCATGATGCCAGGGCAACCCGACTCACGCAAAGGTTTAACACTAGCGCAGTTAGCGTTGTAGCGAAAACTCTAGTTAGCACTACACTTGTAATCTAAATGTATGTCACGCACCTCCTTCTAATTATGGTCCCTGCCATTTTAGAAGCCAGGTTACACTGCAGGTATCTGAAGGAGAGTTGCTGCTCATGTGCAAATATATCAGCCCTGGAATGCAGTAAACCAGAGAGTTCAATATGGAGAATGCCAATCAAGAGGGAGGCGCGGAATAGTCTTAAAGGCATAGTAAACACCAGAAATGTTATTGTTTAAAAAGATAGATAATCCCTTTATTTACCATTCCCCAGTTTTCCATAACCAACACTGTTCTAGAAATATACTTTTTACCTCAGGTATTTTGACAGACTTGCATTTCAGACAATTAGTGCTGACTCTTAAATAACTTCATGTGCGTGAGCACAGTGTTACCTATATGAAACACATGAACTTATGCCCTCTAGCTTTGAAAAACTGTCAAATGCATTCAGGTGAAAGGCGGCCTTCAAGGACTTAGAAATTAGCATATGAGCCTACCTAGGTTTAGCTTTCATCTAAGAATAACAAGAGAACAAAGCAAATGTGATGATAAAAGTAAAAATTAGAAATTTGTTTAAAATTACATTCCCTATCTGAATCATGAAAGTTTAATTTGGACTTTACTATCCCTTTAATACTATGCTTATAAAATGTATTTTATGTAAAAACTTACCTGATAAATTCATTTCTTTCATATTAGCAAGAGTCCATGAGCTAGTGACGTATGGGATATACATTCTTACCAGGAGGGGCAAAGTTTCCCAAACCTCAAAATGCCTATAAATACACCCCTCACCACACCCACAAATCAGTTTAACGTATAGCCAAGAAGTGGGGTGATAAGAAAAAAGAGCGAAAGCATAAAAAATAAGGAATTGGAATAATTGTGCTTTATACAAAAAAATCATAACCACCACAAAAAAAGGGTGGGCCTCATGGACTCTTGCTAATATGAAAGAAATTAATTTATCAGGTAAGTTCTTACATAAATTATGTTTTCTTTCATGTAATTAGCAAGAGTCCATGAGCTAGTGACGTATGGGATAATGACTACCCAAGATGTGGATCTTCCACGCAAGAGTCACTAGAGAGGGAGGGATAAAATAAAGACAGCCAATTCCGCTGAAAATAATCCACACCCAAAATAAAGTTTAAATCTTATAATGAAAAAAACTGAAATTATAAGCAGAAGAATCAAACTGAAACAGCTGCCTGAAGTACTTTTCTACCAAAAACTGCTTCAGAAGAAGAAAACACATCAAAATGGTAGAATTTAGTAAAAGTATGCAAAGAAGACCAAGTGGCTGCTTTGCAAATCTGATCAACTGAAGCTTCATTCCTATACGCCCAGGAAGTAGAAACTGACCTAGTAGAATGAGCTGTAATCCTTTGAGGCGGAATTTTACCCGACTCGACATAGGCATGATGAAACAAAGATTTTAACCAAGATGCCAAAGAAATGGCAGAAGCCTTCTGACCTTTCCTAGAACCGGAAAAGATAACAAATAGACTAGAAGTCTTTCGGAAATCCTTAGTAGCTTCAACATAATATTTCAAAGCTCTAACTACATCCAAAGAATGCAACGAGTTTTTCTTAGAATTCTTAGGATTAGGACACAATGAAGGAACCACAAATTCTCTACTAATGTTGTTAGAATTCACAACCTTAGGTAAAAATTTAAAAGAAGTTCGCAACACCGCCTTATCCTGATGAAAAATCAGAAAAGGAAACTCACAAGAAAGAGCAGATAATTCAGAAACTCTTCTAGCAGAAGAGATGGCCAAAGGAAACAAAAACTTTCCAAGAAAGTAATTTAATGTCTAGCGAATGCATAGGTTCAAACGGAGGAGCTTGAAGAGACCCCTGAACCAAATTCAAACTCCAAGGAGGAGAGATTGACTTAATAACAGGTTTTATACGAGCCAAAGCTTGTACAAAACAATGAATATCAGGAAGACTAGCAATCTTTCTGTGAAAAAGAACAGAAAGAGCAGAGATTTGACCTTTCAAGGAACTTGCAGACAAACCTTATCCAAACCATCCTGAAGAAACTGTAAAATTCTAGGAATTCTAAAAGAATGCCAAGAAAATTGATGAGAAAAACACCAAGAAATTAAAATCTTCCAGACTCGATAATATATCTTCCTAGATACAGTTTTACGAGCCTGTAACATAGTATTAATCACAGAGTCAGAGAAACCTCTATGATTGAGAATCAAGCGTTCAATCTCCATACCTTCAAATTTAAGGATTTGAGAACCTGATGGAAAAAAAGGACCTTGCGATAGGTCTGGTCTTAACGGAAGAGTCCACGGTTGGCAAGTGGCCATCCGGACAAGATCTGCATACCAAAACCTGTGAGGCCATGCTGGAGCCACCAGCAGAATAAACGAACGTTCCTTTAGAATCTTGGAAAAAGAACTATAGGCGGAAAGATATAAGCAGGATGATACTTCCAAGGAAGTGACAATGCATCCACTGCTTCCGCCTGAGGATCCCTGGATCTGGACAGATACCTGGGAAGCTTCTTGTTTAGATGAGAAGCCATCAGATCTATTTCTGGAAGTCCCCATATTTGAACAATCTGAAGAAATACCTCTGGGTGAAGAAACCATTCGCCCGGATGTAATGTTTGGCGACTGAGATAATCCGCTTCCCAATTGTCTATACCTGGGATATGAACCGCAGAAATTAGACAGGAGCTGGATTCCGCCCATACAAGTATTCGAGAGACTTCTTTCATAGCCAGAGGACTGTGAGTTCCTCCTTGATGATTGACATATGCCACGGTTGTGACATCGTCCGTCTAGAAACAAATGAACGACTCTCTCTTTAGAAGAGGCCACGACTGAAGAGCTCTGAAAATTTCACGGAGTTCCAAAAATGTTGATTGGTAATCTCACCTCCTGAGATTCCCAAACCCCTTGTGCTGTCAGAAACCCCCATACAGCTCCCCAACCTGTCAGATTTGCATCTGTTGAGATCACAGTCTAGGTTGGAGGAACAAAAAAGAAGCCCCCTGAACTAAACGATGGTGATCTGTCCACCACGTCAGAGAGTATCGAACAATCGGTTTTAAAGATATTAATTTAGATATCTTTGTATAATCCCTGCACCACTGGTTCAGCATACAGAGCTGAAGAGGTCGCATGTGAAAACGAACAAAGGGAATCGCGTCCAATGCAGCAGTCATAAGACCTAGAATTTCCATGCATAAGGCTACCGAAGGGAATGATTGAGACTGAAGGTTTCGATAAGCTGAAACCAATTTCAGACGCCTCTTGTCCGTCAGAGACAGAATCAAGAACACTGAATCTATCAGGAAACCTAAAAAGGTTACCCTTGTCTGAGGAATCAAACAAACTTTTAGGTAAATTGATCCTCCAACCATGTTCTTGAAGAAACAACACTTATAAAAGACTGGAAAGGTTCTTTCTAGAGAAAATGAGCAAAGGGAATTGAATCCAATGCTGTGGTCATAAGACCTAAAACTTCTATGCATATATAGCAACTGAAGGAAATAATAGAGACTAAAGGTACCGATAGACGGAACCCAATAACATTATCCCTTGTCTGATAGAGACAAGGACAGTGACACAAACTATCTGGAAACCTAAAAAAGGTGACCCTTGTGTGAGGAATCAAGAGCTTTAGAAAAGAAGATCCTCTAACTATGTCCTGAAGAGTAAGTGAATCATATGAGATTCCGCATCCTCAGAAAATAATCTGAATGAAAACAGAAAAATGAAAATATGCATTTATTGTATCTAAAGAAAACATATAATGCTATCAAAGACCATAAAAAGGCAAAATAGTTTGAATAAAACTCCAAAACCCGGTTCCTCAAAAGAAACTGGAAGAAATACCCCAGAAGATTCCAGGTCTGAGCAGCGCTTGAACTCCATGGGTGCCAAGCCATGCTTCAACAGTACCCAAAATATATAGGACAGAAACACAGTTAAAGAAAGTGTTAGCCTTGCTGGAATAAAATCAAAGAAATTTTGGACAAAATAAATTTCAAAGAAGCCTTAACCTGCCCCTTACCAGCCAAGCTGGAATATGGCACGTACATCGCAAAATTAGGGAGCTGATTTCGAACTCCAATTATAGACATGTTACTTGGGAAAGAACTCAGGAATTCGTTCCTTAATAAGAACAACCAAACTAGTATAAGCTTAAAGTTTTAGTCTTAGAACTCAACCTTGAAGCCCAGAGTAACAGTTAAGAATTTAATCCAATTATAAAACAAATAATTGATTATCTTAGAACAAAAGGAAATATGGATTTTTTTTTTTTTTTTAAAAACACAAAATTCTTCTAGCTAAAAAAGCTAAAGACATAGATTAACCCTCATTTGCGAAAATATTCAATAAAATGAAGACACAAATGAAATTATTAGCATGATAGTCCAGTTTAAAGGACCAGCCAATACAGTGGACTTGCATAATCAATAAATGCAAAACAACAAGACAAATGCAACAGCACCTAGTCTAGTAAATGTTGTCCCTTTAACAATGCTAAAATAAATCATAATCTGATACTTGATCTTAAAGTAAACAGAGAAAATGAAGCAATTGCAATATCACAGGACCAAGAAAAGTACCTGAAAATAAATAATTTTCCATAAATAAGATACAACTATCTAAAGGAAAATAAATACTATTTTGCTATAGAAACAATAGCATAATTAGTAGAATTAGAGATAGCCCCAATAAATTGGAGAACCCTCCAAATTGAGTTTAACTGCTGGCAAAGAATATAGTTTAAAACCTTTTTGAAGAAGGAATAAAAGAAAATTCTCAGCCTATTCCATTCCCTAGTATAGGGAATTGGAAAGAAAACCTCTAAAGAAATAAATAGGCAGAAATAATGTCAGCTAGTCTTAAAGAACTAGTTACCTTAATATCCAAAATAATCAACACCTTTTCAACAAAGAACAAATGTACTTTAATAATTGAAAAATAATAAAAAAGTAGATTTGTTAGTGTCAATATTTGATGAAGAAAATTTCTGAAAAAAACATAATCAGAGAAGGATAAATCAGTATGTTGTTGGTCATTTGAAACTTCAATAATTAAAAAAGAAGTGAAAAAACCTAAAAAATTTATTAGAAGGCACGAAGTCAGACAAAGCCTTTAACATAGAATCAGAAAAATATTTCTTATAAGTCTTCTAAATATTTCTTGTAAGAAAAAAAAATATATAAAGCATAAATACTAATGGATTCCGCATGTAAAAGTATAACATAATATCTTATTACAAACCATAGCTAAAGATAAACATTTATAACATTTAAAATAAATGAACTTAGCTTTGGTAGAACTGAAACTCAGTTAAGCGTTTTTCCAAAAGTGACTTCTGATTCAGAGTCCATTTGAGACATCTTGCAATATGTAATAGAAAAAACAACATATAAAGCAAAATTGATCAAATTCCTTAAATGACAGTTTCAGGAATGGGAAAAAAATGACAATGAACAAGCTTCTAGCAACCAGAAGCAATAAATAATGAGACTTAAATATTGTGGAGACAACAATGACGCTCGAATTTTTTAGCGCCAAAAAAGCCGCCCACATTATTTGGCGCCACATCCGGTAACGCCGAGCCGACATTTTTTGGCGCAAAAACGTCAAAAATTTTCGCGCCAAGAAAGTCCGCGCCAAGAATGACGCAATAAAATGAAGCATTTTCAGCCCCCGCGAGCCTAACAGCCCACAGGAAAAAAAGTCAAATTTTAAGGTAAGAAAAAATTGAATTATTTATATGCATTAACCCAAATATAAAACTGACTGTCTGAAAATAAGGAACGTTGAACATCCTGAATCAAGGCAAATAAATGTTTAAACACATATATTTAGAACTTTATATAAAAGTGCCCAACCATAGCTTAGAGTGTCACAGAAAATAAGACTTACTTACCCCAGGACACTCATCTACATGTAGTAGAAAGCCAAACCAGTACTGAAACGAGAATCAGTAGAGGTAATGGTATATATAAGAGTATATCGTCGATCTGAAAAGGGAGGTAAGAGATGAATCTCTACGACCGATAACAGAGAACCTATGAAATAGACCCCGTAGAAGGAGATCATTGAATTCAAATAGGCAATACTCTCTTCACATCCCTCTGACATTCACTGCACGCTGAGAGGAAAACCGGGCTCCAACTTGCTGCGGAGCGCATATCAACGTAGAATCTAGCACAAACTTACTTCACCACCTCCACAGGAGGCAAAGTTTGTAAAACTGATTTGTGGGTGTGGTGAGGGGTGTATTTGTAGGCATTTTGAGGTTTGGGAAACTTTGCCCCTCCTGGTAGGAATGTATATCCCATACGTCACTAGCTCATGGACTCTTGCTAATTACATGAAAGAAAGTAAAAATTAGAAAGTTGTTTAAAATTACATTCCCTATCTGAATCATGAAAGTTTAATTTGGACTTTACTATCCCTTTAATACTATGCTTATAAAATGTATTTAATGTCCTTTGAAGATAATATTTTGGATGCCGCTTACTCTTTGACAACAAATTTGACCTTTTAAAATTCTCAAATACATCCTTACATTATACAGGAGTGAATTCAGAATGCAGATATGTTCCCTGGTAATGGCAATGCAGCTGTTGCTTCAGAAAGACAAAGATTAATTTTTAGAAAGATGGATCCAACATTAGCAGATTTTACTAATAATGGGACATCTGATGATCCAAAAGGTCTTATTTGGGAAAGCTTATCTACTTAGGCTCAATAATTATGTAAAATGTAAAAACTAAATACCACACAGCTAGATTATGAGTTTTGCGTTATGACTCAAAAAGCATCGTTATGGCCCATAGCAATGCTTTTTCCCTACCGCTGCTATTACAAGTCTTGTCAGAATAGCTGTACTGCACTTTTTTGGCCGTCACGCAACGTCAGTACCGCACTTTAAGAAAAGTCCTTTTTCAATGGGACTTTCATAGCGCCGGTATTACGAGTTTTGCTGTGAGGCCAAAAAGTGAGCAGTACAGCCTAAAATGACAAGATCTGTAACGCCATCTAAAGTCAGTAATGAGTTTTACGTTACAAAGCTGTAGCATAAAACTCATAACTAAACTGTCACAAAGTACACTAACACCTATAAACTACCTATTAACCCCTAAACCGCCGCCCACCCACACCACAAACACTATTTAAATATTATTAACCCCTAATCTGCCGTCTGTCCACACTGACGCTTTAATAAACCTATTAACCCCTAAATCTAACCCTAACGTAACCCTAACACCCCCTAACTTAAATATAATTAAAATAAATCTAAATAAAACTTGCTATTATTAACTAAATAATTCCTATTTAAAACTAAAATTACGTGCTGTCATAGGAGGCAGGTGAGGCAGCTCCTCACCTGTCCTGTGTGTGTAATTACACAATTTAATAAAAAAATAAAAAATTTTTTTTTAGTCATTAGTGACCCCCCCCACCGACTCAGCTATAATATTTGAATACTTATGCATGCCCAAAATGAATTATCAAAAACATACACAACATATTGCGCAAGGAAGTAGAGGCTGTGAGCCCTTCCGTTGCGCAATATGATTGTATTTGTTCGTATGGGCCACTAGAGACTGCCACCCAGTGGCAAATAAGCGTAATGCTCTTCTCCTCATGGTCCATACCACTCCCAATAGAGGCTGGTCTATAGCAGCATCGGGAGCCCTGCCTGCCCTCAGCCAATCACCGGTCCTGACTCTTACAGTGACTCCAGTGGGTGGGACTGGTGCCGGGCGGGAGATCTGAGGGGCAGAGTGAGACACGCTGTCACATGCCAGAGTGAAGAGGTCTGCAGTCATCCACACTCTCAGTGAGATTGTGACCGTGATGGACCTGGACTCAGTGGAGGACACTGCAGACTGAGGAGGAGGAAGCGGAGCAGCTGCACTAGAGGGCTCAAGTGGCGCCGGCGGGAAGGAAGAGCATAACAGGGTAGGAGATGGATGGACTTGTTAATTTAATAATTTTCAAAAGTTTGCCCCAAGTTTTATTACTGTACTGTAAGTCCTAACCACTGCCATCAGCTGCTTCTTCTTGTTACAGTGACTCATGCTGTGTCTGGCGACTGATTGTTTTCCCACTCTCTTTTAGTGCTCGCTAAAGTTACAGCCTTACACAGGAACAATTTTAACTAGTAACTAAACCACCATGCTGCACTCAGAAACTTCCTAAACACAAATATGCTTTATATACCATGCTCAGAGTCAGCACGGTATATAAAGCATGTTTGTTTTTAGTAGGCTTCTGAGTGCAGCATGGTGGTTTAGTTACTAGTTAAAATTGTTCCTGTGTAAGGCTGTAACTTTAGCGAGCACTAAAGGGGAGTGGGAAATTAAGCAGTCGGCAGACACAGCCTGGATCACTGTAACAAATGTCTGGGATTGGAGTATGGGGATTTATGAAGTGACTGTTTGATCATGGCAGCGTAAGCACTAGGTCAGTGTGTCTGAGTCAGTCAGTCTGTCAACGGAGCTGAGCCACTGTGTGTCTGATCACTAGTCTTGGTGATTTATGCAGCTCTACTCTAGCTAGGACTGTGTCTCGTCTACTCTGAGTCAGCCTGCCCTGACCCCGGAGCTGCTGTGCTACATGTCTAGTGAGTTATATAACTGTCAGCACCAGCTGAACTGCTACTACAAGCAACAGTAGCCTGTGGTCACTTCACATAATTCATGACCTCTCTAAGCACAGCCTCTTCACAGACAGAAGTGTTATCTTTGGGAAGGAGGAACTGTCCTAGTCAGAAGGATCCATCCATCATGCAATTGCAATGTTTGTTACCGGACTGGAAATCAGAAGGTAAGTTAGTTGCACTCAGGAACATTTTCTTACGGAATTTGCCTTTACCACTGCACTGTGTGAGGTTTTTTTGTATATATCTGGCACTGAGCAGTATCATTGAACACTCTGGCACTTATTTATTTGAATTAATTTTGTCCTTACCAGTGTGTGAATTATTGGAGATTAAGAAATGTTATAGTTTGATTTTATTTGACACTATCCTTCCAGTCCAGTAATTTATTCTAATGTTGTTGAAAATGCAAAAGCATGCTAAAAAAATGAATGAGGGCTGATGGGGCACTAATTTATCTGGCATTGAAGACAAGCAAGCCAGCCAGGAGGGATTTGCAATTAAAAAAAAGTGTGTTTTTTTTTTATTTATTCCATAATAAGTATACAGTTTACTATACCCTGTCAAATAACTTCCAAAAGTTATGGTAAAGACCCAAGAATCCACAAATGAATAGGTGTGTGTCTCAGGCTGAGACTTTGTTTAACATTCTATATAGAACAGTCATTTCTTCTCATATGATGAAGCATACTTTAAAAAAATAAATAAAATGAACAATAATAATTACAATAAATAAAAAAAATAAACCACAGTGGTGGTTATGGGTTGGTAATATGGCACTGACTGTAGAAGCCAGTTAGCCAGAAATTATTTATTTTGCCATATTTACCCTAAGCATAAATCTTCCTATATGTGTGCTTACTATACAGACTCTTTAGAGCAGTGTTTTTCAACCAGTGTGCCGCTGCACACTAGTGTGCCGTGAGAGATCCTCAGGTGTGCCGTGGCAGACTAACAGGCTCATCATCATTAAAAAAAAAAAAAAAAAAAACATGATGGGCCTCCGGTTCCTTTAGCCCAGCGGCCCCCCACCAGCAACGCACACAGAGAGATTCACTTGACTTCACTGTGGCTTTAGTTTATTGTTAGTGTGGTGACTAACATGTTGGGCCACCGGTTCCTTTATCCCCGCCCACCAGTAACGCACACACCCAACAGCTGCATCATCATGTCACACTAAAAATAAACTAAGAGCCACAGTGAAGTGAAGCCCTCTGTTCACCGTGGGCTTGTGACTCTTAGTTTATTGTTTGTGTGCCATGATGGTGCAGCTGTTTACCCGGCTATTCCCTTAACATCGCCCACCACCGCACAAACTGTAGGCCAGTAGCTCTGTCCACTTCTTTACCACAAATGACAGTGGTGTGGGTCAAGGCGCAAGCTGAAGTACACAGCGGTGAAGTGCCGGTGCCGCTGTACATACGCACGTGCACTGTGACATGATCATCATGTGGTACAGTGGGAGGGAGTGGGACTTACCCCCAAAAGTTACTGTGAGCTAGCTAGGCACGGTGCAGGCAGGTGTACAGTACACCTGGGTTGGGACCTACAGATTTGTACATGTCACACAATGCCCTTCAGTGCGCTGCAGCAGTAGGCTGGGTGGGACATTGCAGCCATGTGTGTGTCGTGTCAAATGCAGAAGCATCACCTGGCTGTCTGTGTGTGTGTGATGAAGGACTGAAGAGGCTGGGCTAGCGGTCGCAGACCTCCTGACCTGGACTGTGTGGAGAAGGTAAGTGTCAGGTTAGGTAAAGTCCAGAAGAAGTCCCAAATGCTAGGACAAACTAAAAGAACACCCTTGCACTCTGAGTTTAATCCAGGACGTGACCCCACGACAATCGCTGTAAGACAAGGTACTCACGATATGGATCAGTGTTGATCTGAGTCCTCTGGAAAGAGTAATGGAAATCTTGATAGCAGCAGGATAAACTTCAGACTAGGGAACTATAAACAAGCAGTTCAGGAATAGACCACAACAGAACCAGAGTTGCAGAATAAGACAACTTGATATAAGACAGAAGGAGGGTTAAACAAAAGCGTGGTCAGTAATGCAAAGTTTGGCAACTTGTAATCAGGCTGTTTGAGGGTTAAACACAGCGTAGTCAGTAATGCAGAGTTTGGCAACTTGTAATCAGGCAGTTTGAAGGTTAAACACAAGCGTGGTCAGTAATGCAGAGTTTTGCAAATTGTAATCAGGCAGTTTGAGGGTTAAGCACAGCGTAGTCAGTAATGCAGAGTTTGGCAACTTGTAATCAGGCAGTTTGAAGGTTAAACACAAGCGTGGTCAGTAATGCAGAGTTTGGCAACTTGTAATCAGGCAGTTTGAGGGTTAAGCACAGCGTAGTCAGTAATGCAGAGTTTGGCAACTTGTAATCAGGCAGTTTGAGGGTTAAACACAAGCGTGGTCAGTAATGCAGAGTTTGGCAACTTGTAATCAGGCAGTTTGAGGGTTAAGCAAAAGAGTGGTCGTACAGGCAAAGGTTCAGGAACAAAAGGCACAATTCAAAGGTTCTTATATCACAATTATCAAACCTACAGGAGTTTATATTACTCTCTCCTGTAACCAGTTAACAAGGAAAACTTAAAGGGACATTCCTACTGTGAAAGACCCTCCGGTCAGAACTGAAAGAGTTAACTTTGTTCAGCTTTAAGAAGCTATTTTCTAAATACAAGGTTGCTGGCATCAGCTATTGTGAGCTATAATTAAGTTTAAGTGATAAACATTCCCATTGTTCAATCACATCTAGAGAGCAGACGCCCCAGTGATAAGAAAGGATCAAGTGTGTCTTGTGTTTAACTTGTTATCTGCTGAAGTAATGTAATTCTATTGTGGCCTGTCAAAGGGCGTTGTCTCTCTATCTAAATGTACAATATTCTTTCAACCCCCCAGCTGGGGTCAGACCTGCATAAATACTGGGCATATGGCCCTTAATAAAGTACACTCTGTTTTAAACCTTCAAATGTGGAGCCTGGTCTCATGTTTGAGGAGGGTAAATGGCTGGGTTGTGAATTGCTGATTCCCTATTCAGGACATTGTTCATCTGGTATTAACCCTTGGTATCCTGTTGGTACCGTAACAATTGGTGGCAAGCGACGGGAGGATCCTTATTGCCCAGAAGAGCAAATACACAAGCCAGTAACCTCAGGAAGAGGGGGATTATTACAATACTGACTAAGATGGAAAGAGTACCAGGAACAGAAGGAACCAATGGGCCCAGCATATCAGACAGAACCCCTGAAGAAGCAAGCTTTGATCGGGCGGTTAAAATAAGACTGGCATATTATGGCCCCAACCCATCTGCCGAAATTATCGACCGGGTCATAGCAGCTGTGGAGGCCAACCTACTTCGCCAAAGCGGCGCTGCAGCAGCCCAAGTCACAGCAACCCCAGTGGAAAAGGGAAAAGTAAATTTTGCAGCTTTTAAAAACTTCCTGGAAACAGAAGGAGAGATTGATGGGTACCTTGCGGATTTTGAGAGGCAATGTGCACTACACAAGGTACCCGCAGAGGACTGGGTCACGATATTATCCGGAAAATTATCCGGCCGGGCCAGTGAGGCTTTTCGGGCCATTCCAGATGAGGAAGTCGGGGATTATAATACTGTGAAAGAGGCTCTGCTCTCCAGGTATGCGGTTACACCGGAGGCATACCGGAGGCGGTTCAGAGACACTGTTAAATTAGCTGGTGATTCCTACATTGAGTGGGCATGTAAGGTGCACCGCACAGCAGCTCACTGGATAGCGGGGTGCCAAGCCGTATCTGGGGAAGAGGTGCTGCAGCTATTCCTGTTGGAACATTGCTTTGACAAGTTATCAGCAGGAGTTAGAGAGTGGGTTCGGGACCATAAACCCTCTACCCTGCATGAAGCTGCTCGCTTGGCAGATGAGTATACGGATGCCCGCAAACTGGACACTGCTACCACTAAACCCCCTGCCAGAGTGGAGTACAGACCCCCAGTCACCCCAGCAGTTGCCAGTTACCAACCCCCGGCGCACCGCTATACCACACGGCCTCTGGCCATGAACTACCCTCAGAGAGCCCGGTTCAATTCGCGGGGCTACTCATAACCTATTCGGTGCTTTGGATGTAAGCAACTAGGGCACAAAAGACCAGAGTGTGCCCTAAATGCAGCGAACCAAGCACAGTCCTAGAGAAGACCTGCCGGCGGAATCACACGTAACCCTCAGCCTGCGGCCCACTGCGTAGAGGTGGAAGAATGCTGGGGCATCCTACATGAAGCAGACCTTGTGCAAGCTGCCCGCCGGAATAACCGGCAACTGGTTAAAGTGAATGGGAAGGAGGTCAGTGGTCTACGGGATACTGGTGCTACCACAACCTTGCTTCAAAAGAACTTGGTGTCTGAAAAACAGCACACTGGAGACACTGTGACTGTGAGGGTAGCAGGGGGCGCTGTGTTCCGCCTACCTGTTGCCAGGGTACATTTGGATTGGGGAGTGGGCGCTAGACCTGTGAATGTGGGGGTCATGAAGGATTTACCAGCTTATGTTCTCCTTGGAAATAACTTGGCCCCCCTTGTTTCTGCCTACGCTCCTATGGGTCCCGCTGATGTTAACCCTGTGACTACCCGTGCCCAGATCCGTGCAGCAGAGACTGACCCACCTGCTGCTAAGCCCCAGGACGCTGAGCTCAGTAAATCTCTATCCGCTATTGATACGTGGAAGTCCCGTTACAATGCGCTGATGAAGGAGAAGAGTCAAGTAGAGGATGAAATGGTCACGATAAACAATCACGTAACAGTGCAAGTGGGAGAGAAGAGGAGCGCAGAGGAAAAAGCATGTTTAGAACGTGAATCTCTGCTAGACAAGCTGCACCGACAGATTGCAGAAAACACCAGCTTGAGAGTGGAACATGAAACAGTAAAGACAAACTTAGTGACACTGGAGGAGAAGCTGACGCTGGCTCATAGTGAGGTGCAGCAACTCAAGGGCACCCTATGTCAGTATGAAGGGATTGTGGATACCTATAAAGAGCAGGTACAAAAAACTTGTAAAGAAGCTGATGAGATTTTGAAGGACTGTTTAGCCCTAGTCTGGGCACTGAAGAAGTTGAACCCTTATTTATATGGGCAGGAATTCTCTCTCATAACGGAAATACAGATGGATTGTCCTGGCAAACTGACATGCCTACCACCTCCTAGTCCGGTCATCCCCAGGTTGACCCGCCAAAGGGTCAAGCCGGGTCTGCCGGAGTGTTCCACAAGGGGGGAGCTATGTGACAGACCCTTCGGTCAGAACTGAAAGAGTTAACTTTGTTCAGCTTTAAGAAGCTATTTTCTAAATACAAGGTTGCTGGCATCAGCTATTGTGAGCTATAATTAAGTTTAAGTGATAAACATTCCCATTGTTCAATCACATCTAGAGAGCAGACGCCCCAGTGATAAGAAAGGATCAAGTGTGTCTTGTGTTTAACTTGTTATCTGCTGAAGTAATGTAATTCTATTGTGGCCTGTCAAAGGGCGTTGTCTCTCTATCTAAATGTACAATATTCTTTCAACCCCCCAGCTGGGGTAAGACATGCATAAATACTGGGCATATGGCCCTTAATAAAGTACACTCTGTTTTAAACCTTCAAATGTGGAGCCTGGTCTCATGTTTGAGGGGGGTAAATGGCTGGGTTGTGAATTGCTGATTCCCTATTCAGGACATTGTTCATCTGGTATTAACCCTTGGTATCCTGTTGGTACCGTAACACCTACATATACCAAATAGATTATATCATCTCACTGTCTGTAGTTGTGATCCAAGTCACTCAACCCTTTACAGATATTTGCTACATTTCATAATAATTGACCACAAAAGATGGATCCAGCAGATATACCAAATGTGGTTTACAATTTATCCCAGCGTGTGGATCAGCTGACCCAGGGTGTCAGAGAGCTTAAAGCTGAAAATTATGCTCTCAAGGTTATTGTTTAGGATAACACCCCAGAGCCCCAGGTGTCCCTCTCAGACCTATTCTCCGGTGACAGGTCAAAGTTCAGACAGTTTAGGAATGCTTGTATATTACTATTCCAGATGAGACCTAAGACTTATTTCACCGAAAGAATAAAAGTAATGACTGTCATCTCTTTCCTCAGGGGGGAACCCCGCAAATGGGCAGATGTATGTTTTGAAAATTAAGATCCTTTTCACACAAATGGGGACCTTATACGAAGACCCCCACAAGCATCTATCAGCTGAAACCAGCATGCACTCACTCAAACAGGGCCGTCACCCCGTAGAAGAATACCTAACAGAATTTAAATTGTATGCTAAGGATTCTGAATGGAGCGATGTATCACTACGAAATTAATACAGGCTGGGGTTGAATGACTCCCTCAAGGATGAATTAGCCCACACAGATCTACCCAGAACACTGGAAGCTTTAATAGAACTCTCTATACAGGTGGATAGACATCTAAAAGAGAGGCGTGCCGAAAGATCACACTCTGATACTCCACAAAAATACTATCCTGCACCGCACAGACCCAACAGTCCCAAGGATTCACCAGTGACCAGTACCCATGAATGTCGGGTTTATGAAGGGTCCTTTACAGCCTGAAGAAAGGCTCCGAAGGAAAAAGGCGAACCTATGTATGTACTGTGCATCACCAGCACAAACTGTTAGAGATTGTCCCGCTCTGCAACATCAGAAGAACAGTAAGTTCCTTTTTTCTAACAGTAACTGTTCCACCAATAGAGTCTCTAACTCAGCTTATTGTACCTTATCTCTGTCTTTGCAGTGGGATTTACAAACACTCCGTGCTGAGGCCATTGTTGATTCCGGGGCATACTCTAATTTCTTGGATGCAGGAGTAGCAAGAAAAAATAAAATACCTTTGTGTGAAAAAGCAACACCTGTGTCTGTAAGAGTCATTGATGGGTCCTTCATTAATGCTGGTCCTATCACACACCATAACATTCCTCTAAAAGTAGTAACTGATTCAGGTCATGTTGAATACATCACTTTTGACATAACACCTTCTCCTATGTTCCCCATAGTTCTAGGGCTCTCATGGTTACAACCACATCAACCAAACATACATTGGAGTACTCTACAGATAAAATTTGATTCACCATATTGTCAGTCAACCTGTCATCCTTGTCAGAAGATATTACAGATCTCTGAATTCACTCTACCCAAGCCTTACCAGGATTTCAAAGACGTCTTCAGTAAAAAAGAAGCAGAGTCCTTACTACCCCACCAAATTTACGATTGCCCTATAGAACTGTTACCTGGGGCCACTATTCCTTATGGGCACATTTACCCACTATCCCAGCCAGAATTTGAACACCAAAACTAGATCTAAGAGGTGCATACAACCTGGTAAGAATTTGTGAGGGGATGCGTGGCTAACCGCCTTCAGAACTCGCTATGGACTGTACGAATATTTGGTGATGCCATTTGGGCTATGTAATGCCCCAGCCACGTTCCAACATTTCATTAATGACATCTTCAGAGATCTCTTGGACGTGTGCATGGTGGTATACCTGGATGATATCCTTATCTACTCCGATAATGAAGAGGAACATAAAAAACATGTGCGCTGGGTGTTAGGACGTCAAAGGACACACCAGTTATACGCCAAGCCAGAGAAGTGTCTTTTTCATGTCAAAGAGATATCTTTCCTGGGCTATCATATTTCATCCGCTGGACTGAAGATGGAAGATGGAAAAGTGGAGGCGATTCAAAACTGGCTGATTCCAAGTACTACAAAAGAAGTCCAGCATTTCCTGGGTTTTGCCAACTTTTATCGGAAGTTTATTAGGGGATTTTCTACCATTGTAAAGCCTCTCACTAAACTCACTGGTTCCCACACACCTTTCTAATGGAATCCACAGGCACAGGAAGCTTTCAACACTTTGAAAACATCCTTCAATACAGCACCAATACTGCAATTTCCCAATCCAGCCTTACAGTTCATATTAGAGGTTGATGCCCCCAACTTTGCCATGGGAGCCATACTCTCTCAAAGGAACGGTCCATCAGATCCAATACATCCTGTTGCTTTTTTTTCAAGGATAATGACACCTCCGGAATTGAACTATTCCATAGGAGATAAAGAGCTTCTTGTTATCAGAAAAGCCTTCGAACACTGGCGTCATTTACTTGAAGGCACTAAGATACCCATACTCATATATACGTATCATCGTAATTTAGATCAAGCAAGACCCTCTCTGCACGCCAACAAGGTTTAACTTCCACATCACTTACCGTCCAGGATCAAAGAATGGGAAAGCAGATGCCCTATCTAGAAGACTCAATCAATCACAACCAACTCTTTACCAGGCTCTATTCTCACCCCTGAACATTTCTGTGCCATGATAAGACCATATATGTCTTTACGTAAATCTCAAGAAGAAGACCTCCCTTTTCCTAAAGATAAATTGCAACAAAAAAATGATTCTCTCTTTTATCATCGAGACAAACTATTCATACCACCACGTAGGAGAGAGATGTTATACTACCAACATGATGCACCTCTTGCAGGACATCCTGGTATCTGAAGAACATCGGAGTTACTAAAAAGGAATTACTGATGGCCTAACATGCTAGCATGATTAAGTGACAGCAGTCACGAAACGTTGCTCATTTTTGTCAATAAAGACATTTTTTTATACTATTTGTGCTGTGGACATTCTCATGTGTGTTTATACTAAGTGGAATTGGCAGATTACCACGGTCTTCACGAGCACATTTTGATCTGGCAGCTGTCCCACATTGCACTTGGGTGGCCTAACATTGATAGTTCCGTGAAAGAATACGTTAACACCTGTGAAACATGTGCAATCCTAAAACCTGAAAAGGCTCGACCATATGGTTTTTTAAAACCACTGCAAATTCCAGACCGGCCTTGGCAGACTATAGGTATGGATTACATAGTTGATCTACCCATATCTAATAAGTGTAATACAATCCTAGTGGTCATCGATCTCCTCACGAAGATGGCACACTTTATTCCATACCGAAAATTACCCACATCATCAGAAACTGCTCTATTATTCTTGCAACATATAGTAAGGATACACGGTCTTCCATCCATCATCATTACCGATAGAGGTTCACAATTTACCTCTTAGTTTTGGAAAGCATTGTGCAAGGTCCTTCATATTGATCAACAGTACAGTACAGCGTTCCACCCTCAGACAAATGGGCAGACTGAAAGAGTCAACCAATGGCTCGGACAGTACATCAGATGCTACTGTTCCTTCCACCAAGACCAATGGTATGATAATCTATCCAGTGCAGAATACGCATACAACAATACGATGAATACATCCACAAAATCAACACCATTCTTTTCCAACTACGGGTTTCATCCAACATTCCATCTTCATCCCCATATAAACACCAACTCACCGAAAGTTGATGAGATGAATAATAGCATTGCTGAATCTTTCAGCTTCCTCAAAGAAAACATCAATGAAGCACAGATGAAACAGAAAAAGTACTACGACAACAAAAGAAGAAAACCACCTGCTTATTCTGTAGGTGATAAAGTCTGGTTCTCTACAAAACATTTAAAATTAAAGACACCTTCTAAGAAGTTCTCCCAACTCTTCATTGGTCCTTTTCACATCATAAAGGTAGTGAACGAAAATGCTATAACATTGGATCTTCCTCCAGAATATAGGATTCATCCGACATTTCATGTGTCACTACTTAAGCCTTATACATTTATACTTAAGCCTTATACCAGAGCTCAAACAGGTAATTCTTTATTACCTCCTATAGCCAAAGAAGAAGATATTTATGAGGTTAGCTCCATCCAAGATTCTAGACTGCTTAAAGGTCAACTTCAATATCTTATCCGCTGGAAAGGATACCGACCCAAAGAGGACTCTTGGGAGCCTGCCTCCAACATCTATGCTTCAAGACTAATTTCAGCTTTTCATTGTGCTAATCCAGACAGGCCTGGACCTGGTGCTGCAGTGCAGCCCCTTTGACGGGGGTGATCTGTAATGCATTTTCCTTCCTGCCTATCCCTTTAAGGCTAACTCTATAAATTCCCACAATTCCCTCCTCACTTTGTCAATTTTTTTTGATGGTTAGCAAGTGTGCTGTGTGATTTCTTGCTCCAAGACATCGTTTGACTAAACTCTGCCTAAAAAGGATTATAATTATTCAGCTTTCCAGAGCTGAGTTAAACCAATTTCGTTCCTTGACTCAGAATCAAATTCCAGGACTTGCTTATTGTCTTTATCTTCAACAACTCCGGATACAATTTATACACTTGGAACAGAGGATTTATCTGTAACTGCTTGTCTCCACTGCCGTGTTCACCATCCGCTACAGAGTAAACAAAGCTGATTCTGCCTTTGTGGTCTCCGCTTCAAACAGTGTCCTCCATTTGTTAAAGTAACGCCGACTGTGTTGCCGATATTCTAGGCACCTGATTGGTGCTCAGCCACACACCTTCCTCACTACGTCAGAGCCTGAACATACTGACGCTTCCGACAAGGCCGCAACACGCATATGATCAGACAAGCTCTTTCGCTTCCGATAGGAGCATTCAGACACAACTCCAGGTACTACTCTCTGTTAAATCAAACTGTCAGCATATATTATACCCAAAATATCTACATGTGCAGATCCTGATTCGCTCTCACTAATTAAGGCAAAGGGGAACATAATCCTCAGTTCTAACAAAATATAAGATAAATACCAGCTTGATATTCTTCTCTGGATTTTTCCTCAGGAAGCAAACCACAAGATCCTCTCTGGTTCTTATATCACAATTATCAAACCTACAGGAGTTTATCTTACTCTCTCCAGTAACCAGTTAACAAGGAACACTTAAAGGGACATTCCTACATATACCAAATAGATTATATCATCTCATTGTCTGCAGTTGTGATCCAAGTCACTCAACCCTTTACAGATATTTGCTACATTACAGTATTTGGGACCCAATTTTGTACAAGGTTGTTTTAGACGTATGAATCTGGTGGATAACCATACCCTGTCTCCAGAACGAAGTAAAGGAGCCTTACACCTTCTGCGATCAGCATATTTTTTGTGCTTTATGGAAGAAGAGAGTAGATTTTGACGAATATGTTGCCAATGGTTACTGAGATTTTTTACAATACGATCTGTTCCAGGAACTTCAGTAGAACTAGTAATCATAGGAAAAGTTCTAGGTTCAAAGCCATAAGCTGCCTTGAAGGGTAAGGTCTGTAAGGAGGAATTGAATCGTGAGTTGTGAGCTAATTCCGCTAAAGGTAATAACTGTGACCAGTTGGAGTGGTGATGGTTTACATAGTGTCTGAGAAAAGATTCCAAGGATTGATTTACACGCTCGGTCTGTCCGTTGGACCGAGGATGATGTGCAGTAGAAAGAGATATGTTGATTCCAAAGTGCTTACAAAAAGACCTCCAAAATTTAGAAACAAATTGAACTCCACGATTGGACACAATGTCAGAAGGAAATCCATGTAATCGAGAGATATGAAGAGCGAAAAGTTCAGAAAGTCTTCAAGCAGAAGGCAAACCAGGAAGAGGAATGAAATGAGCAGACTTGGAGAATCAGTCCACCACTACCCAAAAGGTTGTATTTCCACGAGAAACAGGAAGATCAGTAACAAAGTCCATGGATATGTGGGACCAAGGGAAATGAGGGACAGGAAGAAGGTGTAACAAATCAAACGGTTGATGAGTAGACTGTTTATCCGATGCACAAGAGCTACAAGCGGCAATGTAATCCTTAACATCCCTCCTCATGGTGGACCACCAAACATGCTGCTTAAGTTTCCACAGAGTATTGGTTACTCCAGGATGACCTGCTGATATGTTGTCGTGAGCCCAATGTAAAAGCCTAAGACGTAATCCACTGGGTACATACAGGATTCCAGAAGGAAGTTTGTAAGAAGACGGTACCTGGTTTTGAGCAGAACATAAAGCCTGTACTGGAAAAGAGGATACTTGAGCCAGAACTCTGACTGGATGTAGTATGGGTTCAGAATCCAGTGTAGTAGAATCTGTAGACTGAAATTACCTGGATAATGTATCTGCCTTGGAATTCTTGGAACCAGGAACATAGGAAAGTACAAAATTAAATCTGGAAAAGAACAAGGTCCACCGAGCCTGACGATGATTGAGGCGTTTAGCTGTATGGAGGTACAGGAGATTCTTGTGGTCTGTCAGAATGAAAAACGGTTGACTAGTACCCTCCAACCAATGTCTCCAGTCATCCAAAGCAAGTTTTATAGCCAATAGTTCTTTGTTGCCCACATAATAGTTTAACTAGTCAGGATTGAACTTCTTTGAAAAGAACGCCACCGGATGTATCTTGCTGGTAGACAGATTTCGTTTCGAGAGAACAGCTCCAGCAGCAATAGAGGAAGCATTTACCTCCAAGATAAACTGGAGATCAGGAATGGGATGACTAAGGAGAGGTGCCGAAGAAAATGCTGATTTCAGCATTTCAAAAGCCTGTACTGCCGAATTAGATCAGTTCCTACAATCTTGTCCCTTCTTAGTGAGAGAAGTGAGAGGAGACGTGATGTCAGCAACGTTTTTTTTTAAAACTTTCTATAGTAATTGGCAAAGCCAAGAAACCTCTGCAGGGATTTGAGTGTGGCAGGTCTGGGCCAGTCCTTAAGTGCCGAAAGTTTAGCAGGATCCATCTCAAAAACAGATTCTGAAATAATATAACCCAAGAAGGGAATGGAACTCTGATGGAAAGAGCATTTTTCCAATTTAGCGAAAAAACATAATTTATGTAAGAACTTACCTGATAAATTCATTTCTTTCATATTAGCAAGAGTCCATGAGCTAGTGACGTATGGGATACACATTCCTACCAGGAGGGGCAAAGTTTCCCAAACCTCAAAATGCCTATAAATACACCCCTCATCACACCCACAATTCAGTTTAACGAATAGCCAAGAAGTGGGTTGATAAGAAAAAAGTGCGAAAGCATATAAAATAAGGAATTGGAATAATTGTGCTTTATACAAAAAAATCATAACCACCACAAAAAAGGGCGGGCCTCATGGACTCTTGCTAATATGAAAGAAATGAATTTATCAGGTAAGTTCTTACATAAATTATGTTTTCTTTCATGTAATTAGCAAGAGTCCATGAGCTAGTGACGTATGGGATAATGATTACCCAAGATGTGGATCTTTCCACGCAAGAGTCACTAGAGAGGGAGGGATAAAATAAAGACAGCCAATTCCTGCTGAAAATAATCCACACCCAAAATAAAGTTTAATGAAAAACATAAGCAGAAGATTCAAACTGAAACCGCTGCCTGAAGTACTTTTCTACCAAAAACTGCTTCAGAAGAAGAAAATACATCAAAATGGTAGAATTTAGTAAAAGTATGCAAAGAGGACCAAGTTGCTGCTTTGCAAATCTGATCAACCGAAGCCTCATTCCTAAACGTCCAGGAAGTAGAAACTGACCTAGTAGAATGAGCTGTAATCCTTTGAGGCAGAGTTTTACCCGACTCAACATAGGCAAGATGAATTAAAGATTTCAACCAAGATGCCAAAAAAATGGCAGAAGCTTTCTGGCCTTTTCTAGAACCGGAAAAGATAACAAATAAACTAGAAGTCTTTCGGAAAGACTTAGTAGCTTCAACATAATATTTTAAAGCTCTAACAACATCCAAAGAATGCAACGATTTCTCCTTAGAATTCTTAGGATTAGGACATAATGAAGGAACCACAATTTCTCTACTAATGTTGTTGGAATTCACAACTTTAGGTAAAAATTCAAAAGAAGTTCGCAACACTGCCTTATCCTGATGAAAAATCAGAAAAGGAGACTCACAAGAAAGAGCAGATAGTTCAGAGACTCTTCTGGCAGAAGAGATCGCCAAAAGGAACAAAACTTTCCAAGAAAGTAATTTAATGTCCAAAGAATGCATAGGTTCAAACGGAGGAGCTTGAAGAGCCCCCAGAACCAAATTCAAACTCCAAGGAGGAGAAATTGACTTAATGACAGGTTTTATACGAACCAAAGCTTGTACAAAACAATGAATATCAGGAAGATTAGCAATCTTTCTGTGAAAAAGAACAGAAAGAGCAGAGATTTGTCCTTTCAAAGAACTTGCGGATAAACCTTTATCTAAACCATCCTGAAGAAACTGTAAAATTCTCGGAATTCTAAAAGAATGCCAAGAAAAATGATGAGAAAGACACCAAGAAATATAAGTCTTCCAGACTCTATAATATATCTCTCTGGATACAGATTTACGAGCCTGTAACATATAATTAATGAAATACAGGAAAAAACAGAGTGCGCTGCAGACAGCTCTACCTATTCTCTATTTGGTAATAAATTATAAATACAATTTTACCATATATTAAAACATAACTACTACACAAATTAAATAAATTCAATGTATACTTTATTTTCACAATATATATTAAAACACTTTAAAATATTATAAGGTGCACCTTATAGTTAATAATATCTCAATAAGCTGCTTTTTGTTTCACACAACTTAATATCCCAAATGTTTAGGGGTAAGCATACACACGGTTCTATTAGACCGTAGGTTGATCTGGCAACAATGTTCCTTTTATGTACTCAATAAAACTTTTTCTTCTTGTAACCATATGTTAACCAATTGAATAAGTTTGTCCTCTTTATATTGCTATTTGTTAGTCTTTTATGTCCCCACTAAGATCTTTCTTATTACTGTATGTTTTATACTTTGGGTGATTAGCAATCGTTGGTTGAAACAGTATTCATAATAAACAATCCCTTGTATCCTCTGTATGCGTGGGTTAAAATGTCCCAGAATATAAAAGCTGATAGTCACTCACCAGAATCCGAAAGGTTTAGTATTTGTTTTACCTTTCCCCGACTCTGCTATTCCTTCTATTGCAGCACTGTTGGTGTCTCCGGATTAGCCGTTACTTTGGCTGTGACGTGTGTTTTCTCACGTGATTACTCTGCTGCTCCAATAGCCCGGTCGGGTTACCGGTGGCGTTTTTTTCAAAATTTGTAGTATAATTTCTCAAAGGTGTCCATATCTTTCAAGGTTGTTCTGTAGTAAGATCTCTAAAGGTTTTTCTTGCTTCCTTAATCACCCAAAATACTTGCACGATTGGGCTGCTGTGTGTAGGGATAACAATTCCGTTATCAAAGCTGGCCAGCTGAACGGACACGATCCTCACTCATCTACGCGTTTCAGCTTAATGCTTTTTTCAAGATGAGTCTATTCCTGTACAGCAGCCTTCTTATGTGGGTTTCTTTAAAGGGATATATCTTTTCTTAAAGGGACAACTTCTCTCTTAGTTACTTCTTCAATTTTCTCAACTTATTCTTTTGAGAATGGAACATTTAATTAAAAACATAGTAAAGTGTATTTAATCCTAAGGGCATTTTGTGACAATAGAAATTTTATTATACACAATAATTAATTTAATCGCATTTATTCCCTTACTTAATAAATTAATTCCAATAAAATATTCAAAACATAATAAATAAATTAGTTTTAATATATTATATAATTTTAAAAATTCAGTTTGTATCTATATTTAATAATAGGAAAGGAATACTCAATAACTAACTAAATTATTATCATATTATTTTTGGTATAGATTCATTTAGATTAACATGATAATTGTTTAAAAGAAGGTAGTCATGAGTTTTGAAGTTGGGTTATTAATAATTTATTTATTATGTTTTGAATATTTTATTGGAATTAATTTATTAAGTAAGGGAATAAATGCGATTAAATTAATTATTGTGTATAATAAAATTTCTATTGTCACAAAATGCCCTTAGGATTAAATACACTTTACTATGTTTTTAATTAAATGTTCCATTCTCAAAAGAATAAGTTGAGAAAATTGAAGAAGTAACTAAGAGAGAAGTTGTCCCTTTAAGAAAAGATATATCCCTTTAAAGAAACCCACATAAGAAGGCTGCTGTACAGGAATAGACTCATCTTGAAAAAAGCATTAAGCTGAAACGCGTAGATGAGTGAGGATCGTGTCCGTTCAGCTGGCCAGCTTTGATAACGGAATTGTTATCCCTACACACAGCAGCCCAATCGTGCAAGTATTTTGGGTGATTAAGGAAGCAAGAAAAACCTTTAGAGATCTTACTACAGAACAACCTTGAAAGATATGGACACCTTTGAGAAATTATACTACAAATTTTGAAAAAACCGCCACCGGTAACCCGACCGGGCTATTGGAGCAGCAGAGTAATCACGTGAGAAAACACACGTCACAGCCAAAGTAACGGCTAATCCGGAGACACCAACAGTGCTGCAATAGAAGGAATAGCAGAGTCGGGGAAAGGTAAAACAAATACTAAACCTTTCGGATTCTGGTGAGTGACTATCAGCTTTTATATTCTGGGACATTTTAACCCACGCATACAGAGGATACAAGGGATTGTTTATTATGAATACTGTTTCAACCAACGATTGCTAATCACCCAAAGTATAAAACATACAGTAATAAGAAAGATCTTAGTGGGGACATAAAAGACTAACAAATAGCAATATAAAGAGGACAAACTTATTCAATTGGTTAACATATGGTTACAAGAAGAAAAAGTTTTATTGAGTACATAAAAGGAACATTGTTGCCAGATCAACCTACGGTCTAATAGAACCGTGTGTATGCTTACCCCTAAACATTTGGGATATTAAGTTGTGTGAAACAAAAAGCAGCTTATTGAGATATTATTAACTATAAGGTGCACCTTATAATATTTTAAAGTGTTTTAATATATATTGTGAAAATAAAGTATACATTGAATTTATTTAATTTGTGTAGTAGTTATGTTTTAATATATGGTAAAATTGTATTTATAATTTATTACCAAATAGAGAATAGGTAGAGCTGTCTGCAGCGCACTCTGTTTTTTCCTGTATTTCATTTAGATTTGGTGTGGGTTTTTAGGGAAACCACACAAATATAGAGTTGCTTTATTCTACCACCAAGGGTTTACCTTTTCTGTTGTTTTTTAACATAGAATTAATCACAGAGTCAGAGAAACCTCTTTGACCAAGAATCAAGCGTTCAATCTCCATACCTTTAAATTTAAGGATTAGAGATCCTGATGGAAAAAAGGACCTTGCGACAGAAGGTCTGGTCGTAGCGGAAGAGTCCACGGATGGCAAGAGGCCATCCGGACAAGATCCACATACCAAAACCTGTGAGGCCATGCCGGAGCCACCAGCAGAACAAACGAGCATTCCTTCAGAATCTTGGAGATTACTCTTGGAAGAAGAACTAGAGGCGGAAAGATATAGGCAGGATGATACTTCCAAGGAAGTGATAATGCATCCCCTGCTTCCGCCTGAGGATCCCGGGATCTGGACAGATACCTGGGAAGTTTCTTGTTTAGATAAGACGCCATCAGATCTATCTCTGGAAGCTCCCACATTTGAACAATCTGAAGAAATACCTCTGGGTGAAGAGACCATTCGCCCGGATGCAACGTTTGGCGACTGAGATAATCCGCTTCCCAATTGTCTATACCTGGGATATGAACCGCAGAGATTAGACAGGAGCTGGATTCCGCCCAAACCAAAATTCGAGATACTTCTTTCATAGCCAGAGGACTGTGAGTCCCTCCTTGATGATTGATGTATGCCACAGATGTGACATTGTCTGTCTGAAAACAAATGAACGATTCTCTCTTTAGAAGAGGCCAAGACTGAAGAGCTCTGAAAATTGCACGGAGTTCCAAAATATTGATCGGTAATCTCACCTCCTGAGATTCCCAAACTCCTTGTGCCGTCAGAGATCCCCACACAGCTCCCCAACCTGTGAGACTTGCATCTGTTGAAATTACAGTCCAGGTCGGAAGCACAAAAGAAGCCCCCTGAATTAAACGATGGTGATCTGTCCACCACGTTAGAGAGTGTCGTACAATCGGTTTTAAAGATATTAATTGAGATATCTTTGTGTAATCCTTGCACCATTGATTCAGCATACAGAGCTGAAGAGGTCGCATGTGAAAACGAGCAAAGGGGATCGCGTCCGATGCAGCAGTCATAAGACCTAGAATTTCCATGCATAAGGCTACCGAAGGGAATGATTGTGACTGAAGGTTTCGACAAGCTGAAATCAATTTTAGACGTCTCTTGTCTGTTAAATACAGAGTCATGGACACTGAATCTATCTGGAAACCCAGAAAGGTTACCCTTGTCTAGGGAATTAATGAACTTTTTGGTAAATTGATCCTCCAACCATGATCTTGAAGAAACAACACAAGTCGATTCGTATGAGATTCTGCTAAATGTAAAGACTGAGCAAGTACCAAGATATCGTCCAAATAAGGAAATACCACAATACCCTGTTCTCTGATTACAGACAGAAGGGCACCGAGAACTTTTGTAAAAATTCTTGGAGCTGTAGCTAGGCCAAACGGCAGAGCCACAAACTGGTAATGCTTGTCCAGAAAAGAGAATCTCAGGAACTGATAATGATCTGGATGAATCGGAATATGCAGATATGCATCCTGTAAATCTATTGTGGACATATAATGCCCTTGCTGAACAAAAGGCAAGATAGTCCTTACAGTTACCATTTTGAACGTTGGTATCCTTACATAACGATTCAAAATTTTTAGATCCAGAACTGGTCTGAAGGAATTCTCCTTCTTTGGTACAATGAAGAGATTTGAATAAAACCCTATCCCCTGTTCCAGAACTGGAACTGGCATAATTACTCCAGCCAACTCTAGATCTGAAACACAATTCAGAAATGCTTGAGCTTTCACTGGATTTACTGGGACACGGGAAAGAAAAAATCTCTTTGCAGGAGGTCTCATCTTGAAACCAATTCTGTACCCTTCTGAAACAATGTTCTGAATCCAAAGATTGTGAACAGAATTGATCCAAATTTCTTTGAAAAAACGTAACCTGCCCCCTACCAGCTGAGCTGGAATGAGGGCCGCACCTTCATGTGGACTTAGAAGCTGGCTTTGCCTTTCTAGAAGGCTTGGATTTATTCCAGACTGGAGATGGTTTCCAAACTGAAACTGCTCCTGAGGATGAAGGATCAGGCTTTTGTTCTTTGTTGAAACGAAAGGAACGAAAACGATTATTAGCCCTGTTTTTACCCTTAGATTTTCTATCCTGTGGTAAAAAAGTTCCTTTCCCACCAGTAACAGTTGAGATAATAGAATCCAACTGAGAACCAAATAATTTGTTACCCTGGAAAGAAATGGAAAGTAGAGTCGATTTAGAAGCCATATCAGCATTCCAAGTTTTAAGCCATAAAGCTCTTCTAGCTAAAATAGCTAGAGACATAAACCTGACATCAACTCTGATAATATCAAAAATGGCATCACAGATAAAATTATTAGCATGTTGAAGAAGAATAATAATATTATGAGAATCATGATCTGTTACTTGTTGCGCTAAAGTTTCCAACCAAAAAGTTGAAGCTGCAGCAACATCAGCCAATGATATAGCAGGTCTAAGAAGATTACCTGAACACAGATAAGCTTTTCTTAGAAAGGATTAAATTTTCCTATCTAAAGGATCCTTAAACGAAGTACCATCTGACGTAGGAATAGTAGTACGTTTAGCAAGGGTAGAAATAGCCCCATCAACCTTAGGGATCTTGTCCCAAAATTCTAATCTATCAGACGGCACAGGATATAATTGCTTAAAACGTTTAGAAGGAGTAAATGAATTACCCAATTTATCCCATTCTCTGGAAATTACTTCAGAAATAGCATTAGGAACAGGAAAAACTTCTGGAATAACCACAGGAGATTTAAAGACCTTATCTAAACGTTTAGAATTAGTATCAAGAGGACCAGAATCCTCTATTTCTAAAGCAATTAGTACTTCTTTAAGTAAAGAACGAATAAATTCCATTTTAAATAAATATGAAGATTTATCAGCATCAATCTCTGAGACAGAATCCTCTGAACCAGAAGAGTCATCAGAATCAGAATGATGATGTTCATTTAAAAATTCATCTGTAGAGAGAGAAGTTTTAAAAGATTTTTTATGTTTACTAGAAGGAGAAATAACAGACATAGCCTTCTTGATGGATTCAGAAACAAAATCTCTTATGTTATCAGGAACATTCTGCAACTTAGATGTTGAAGGAACTGCAACAGGCAATGGTACATTACTAAAGGAAATATTATCTGCATTAACAAGTTTGTCATGACAATTAATACAAACAACAGCCGGAGGAATAGCTACCAAAAGTTTACAGCAGATACACTTAGCTTTGGTAGTTCCAGCACTAGACAGCGATTTTCCTGAAGTATCTTCTGACTCGGATGCAACGTGAGACATCTTGCAATATGTAAGAGAAAAAACAACATATAAAGCAAAATTGATCAAATTCCTTAAATGACAGTTTCAGGAATGGGAAAAAATGCCAATAAACAAGCTTCTAGCAACCAGAAGCAAAGAAAAAATGAGACTGAAATAATGTGGAGACAAAAGCGACGCCCATATTTTTTAGCGCCAAATAAGACGCCCACATTATTTGGCGCCTAAATGCTTTTGGCGCCAAAAATGACGTCACATCCGGAACGCCGACATTTTTGGCGCAAAAAGACGTCAAAAAATGACGCAACTTCCGGCGACACGTATGACGCCGGAAACAGAAAAGATTTTTTGCGCCAAAAAAGTCAGCGCCAAGAATGACGCAATAAAATGAAGCATTTTCAGCCCCCGCGAGCCTAACAGCCCACAGGGAAAAAAGAGTCAAAAAATTTTTAAGGTAAGAAAAAATGATTGATTCAAATGCATTATCCCAAATATGAAACTGACTGTCTGAAAATAAGGAATGTTGAACATCCTGAGTCAAGGCAAATAAATGTTTGAATACATATATTTAGAACTTTATAAACAAAGTGCCCAACCATAGCTTAGAGTGTCACAGAAAATAAGAATTACTTACCCCAGGACACTCATCTACATGTTTGTAGAAAGCCAAACCAGTACTGAAACGAAAATCAGCAGAGGTAATGGTATATAAATAAGAGTATATCGTCGATCTGAAAAGGGAGGTAAGAGATGAATCTCTACGACCGATAACAGAGAACCTATGAAATAGACCCCGTAGAAGGAGATCACTGTATTCAAAATAGGCAATACTCTCCTCACATCCCTCTGACATTCACTGCACGCTGAGAGGAAAACCGGGCTCCAACTTGCTGCGGAGCGCATATCAACGTAGAATCTAGCACAAACTTACTTCACCACCTCCATAGGAGGCAAAGTTTGTAAAACTGAATTGTGGGTGTGGTGAGGGGTGTATTTATAGGCATTTTGAGGTTTGGGAAACTTTGCCCCTCCTGGTAGGAATGTGTATCCCATACGTCACTAGCTCATGGACTCTTGCTAATTACATGAAAGAAAGGGAGTTATCACATAATCTTTGAAGCACATGTTTTACATGGTGTACATGTTCCTGTAAGGTTCTGGAATAGATCAGTATGTCATCAAGATAAATGATAACAAATTGATTTAAATAATCTCTGAAGATCTCATTAACAAAGTGCTGAAATACTGCTGGTGCATTACACAATCCAAAAGGCATTACAAGATACTTGTAGTGACCAAATCTAGTGTTAAATGCCGTCTTCCATTCGTCTCCCTTACGAATTCTGACCAAATTGTAGGCCTCACGGAGATCCAACTTGGAGAAAATAGAAGCACCTTGGAGACGATCAAATAGCTCAGGGATGAGCGGAAGAGGGTAACTGTTTTTGACAGTAATCTGATTCAAGGCCCGATAATCAATACAGGGACGAAGCCCTCCGTCTTTTTTCCCAATGAAGAAAAAACCTGCTCCCACCGGTGACGATGAAGGACGAATAAATCCTCTGGCCAAGTTGTCTTTAATGTATTCTTCAAGAGAGATATTTTCTTGACGAGAGAGAGGATAGGTCCTCCCCCCCTTAGGTAGAGGAGCCCCAGAATACAGATCGATAGGACAGTCAAAAATCCAGTGAGGAGGTAACGTCTCAGCCTCCTTTTTAGAAAAAACATCACAGAAGGCATGATAGTGATTAGGCAAAGAACCAGGAACTTCCAAAATAGCCACAACAGGACTGGATGGTTTAGAGGGATTTTGCAAGCAATGCTTAAAACAGGTAGTTCCCCAGGAAATAAGCTCTCCTTTAGACCATGAGAATACTGGATCATGAAGCTGCAACCAAGGTAACCCCAAAATCAATGGTATGTGGGGGGAAGAGATGACATCAAAACGAATAATTTCAGAGTGGAGTATGCCAACAGATAAAAGAAGAGGTATATTTGAATGTTGAATTATTCCAGATCCCAGAGGATGCCCACTAACTGTAGTTACCTTGATTAATTGTTTCTTGGAAAGAAGAGGAATCCTGAGAGAGTTAACAAAACTTGAATCAATGAAAACTCCAGCAGCTCCAGAGTCGATGAGAGCTTGAGCTTGAAACTAGGTGTTTCCAAAAGTGATGGTTATAGGAACAAAGAGTTTAGAATTGAGGGATGTCATGGGATTCTGGCTTAACTCTGTCCCTCTATCAATAGTTAAGCCTTGGCTTTTACTGGCCGGATTGGACAGTCCTTCAGTAAATGACCTTTGGTGCCACAATACAAACATAACCCAAGAGTACGCCTTCTATGGCGTTCAGCTTCTGTTAACTTAATAGCTCCTACTTCCATGGGTTCTACTGACACAGATGAATGGGAGTTGTTATTAGAAAGACTTGGGGTACGAATAGGAGGATGATAAGTAGATCTAGAAAAAGATCTCTGATTCCTATCTCTCTCCTGTAGACATTCAGTATGCCGGGCGTCGAGATTAATACATAAATTGATAAGATCCTCCAGAGAGTCAGGAAGTTCCCGAAACACAAGTTCATCCTTTAAGCGTTCGCGAAGTCCTTTGCGAAAAGCTGCCCGTAAGGCTCCATGGTTCCAATCAGTTTCTGCGGCTAAAGTCCTGAATTCAATAGCATATTGAGCTACAGAAAGGGATCCCTGTCTCAGCAGCTGCTGACCTCCCAGGCTTGTCAAAAAAGAGGAAAAAATAGACACAAATAACTCCAAATCCTGAAGAAGAGGATTGTCTTTCTCAAAAAGAGGAGATACCCAGGCCAGAGTCTTACCCTTCATGAGGGAAATAATAAAGGTGATCTTGGAAGAAGAATTGACGAATACTTGAGGATTGTTTCTGAAGTGTAAACGACACTGATTAAGGAATCCACAGCATTCTTCTGGATTTCCGTCATACTTATCAGGAAGAGGAATTCTAGGTATATATTGTCCCACTGGCTGAGGTGGATTATAAACAGCATTGGAACTGGCAGCAGCTGCAGTAGGAGTAGACGTAGCTTGAGAAGGAGCGGAGAGGTTATGTAGCAGAGCAGTAATCTGGTCAAGCTTGGAATCCAATGATTGCAGCAAATGAACAGAATGATTTCCAAGATGTTGTCCTTGTAGGGCCAGGGCGAACTAAAACAACACCCTTGCACTCTGAGTTTAATCCAGGACATGACCCCACGACAACTTCTATAAGACAAGGTACTCACAATATGGAGCAGTGTTGGTCTGAGTCCTCTGGAAAGAGTAATGGAAATCTTGATAGCAGCAGGATAAACTTCAGAATAGGGAACAATAAACAAGCAGTTCAGGAATAGACCACAACAGAACCCGAGTTGCAGAATAAGACAACTTGATATCAGACAGAAGGAGGGTTAAACAAAAGCGTGGTCAGTAATGCAAAGTTTGGCAACTTGTAGTCAGGCAGTTTGAGGGTTAAACACAGAGTAGTGTTACGGTTACCCTTAGTCTCGCTGAGAGATGGACCGCTTAGTAGCCTGGATCCCTATTGCTAAAGAGGGGAGAAGCTGCTTTCCATAGTATTCTATATGAGTCTCGCAAATATAGAATAATCTCCCTTAGCTGCAGTACAGCTAGGATACCCTTCTGCCCACAAAAAACGAGTCAACGCTGCGATTGAGGGTCAAACAAGAACTCAGGACTGGGATGCCCAGCCTGCTTTTTATTAAGGTTACATGCACACAGGGCACTCCCAGGGGGAGAGGGGGGGAAGCACAAAATCCCCCATCACACATTTAGATAGAGAGCACTGTCCTTTGACAGGCCACAATAGGATTACAGTACTTAAGATAACAAGTTTACAAGTTCATCTTATCAATTAGCAGTCTGGCTCCAGAGGTGATTAGACAATAGTTTCTAAAAGCTGAAAAAAAAGAGTTAACTCTTTATGAAATGATACTTGTTACGGTTTTCTTGGAGCCCTTCTTAGGCGCTGGCTTGCTGGTTCAGGCATTGCTGCTGGGAAATAAGCTCTTCACAACAAAATAACTAATGCTTCTGTAACAGTGCTCCCTTTCTGTGGAACACTCTGGCAGACACGGTCTGACCCCTTTTCGGGGCAGACTAAGGCTGTCCAGACCGCTGGTTATGCGGGGCTGAGGTCGGTTTGTCTGGACAACCCGTCGGCGTTGCCATTCTGTTTCCCAGGTCTGTAAGTAATGGTGAAATTGAAGGGTTGCAACGATAAGCTCCAACGTAATAGCCTGCCGTTATCTCCAGAGACCCGGTTCAGCCACACCAACGGGTTATGGTCGGTGACCAGAGTGAACTCCTGACCATATAAATAGGGAGTCAATTTCTTTAATGCCCACACCAAAGCCAAACACTCCTTTTCGACCGCTGCATAGCTGACTTCGCGGGGCAGGAGCTTCCGGCTGATGTAGGCAACTGGATGCTCCCCTCCATCTTCGCCTACTTGGCTGAGGACGGCTCCCAGCCCGAACATGGAAGCATCTGTATGGACGATAAAACGTTTGTTAAGGGCTGGGGCCGCCAGGACAGGAGCGTTAATTAGAGCATTTTTGAGAGCCTGGAAAGCCGTTTCACAGTGGGGAGACCACAGGACCTGTCGAGGTAAGTTCTTCTTGGTCAAGTCAGTCAGGGGTTTGGCAAGTGTGCTGTAGTCTGGTACGCTCAGAGCTGTTATTGGGTGGTCCTGAGTGTCGGACGGGCCCTGTGGGCACCGGGGCTCGGAATTCAGCACGAGGGGGTGCACGGTAAACCTCTCTGGGTTCGACCCGTGCTGGAGCTCGGTAGTTCATGGGTTCGTGAAGACGGGAGTCATAATGTTCATCGGCCAATTTGGCTGCTTCTTCTAAGGTAGAAGGCCGCCTGTCTCGCAGCCATTCCTTCCCTTGCTGTTCCATGCCATTATAAAAATGTTCTAAGAGAAACAATTGTAAAATTTCCTCCCCAGTCACCGCTTTACATCCGCTCAGCCAGTGATTTGCCGCTCTCCGCATTCGGTGCGCCCATTCCATATGGGTATCGTTAGGCTTCTTTTCCATGCCCCGAAACTGTCGGCGATACGTGTCCGGAGTTACAGCGTACCGTCGCAACAGTGTCTCCTTAACTAGCTCATACTGTGTCACTTCCTCAGCACCCAGAGTACGAAAGGCTTCCAGGGCTCGCCCGGATAGTTTCCCAGACAATATCGTGGGCCACTCTCTGTTGGGAATCTGGTGCAGGGCACATTGCCTTTCGAAGTCCGCCAAATATTCATCAATCCCTGTCTCGCTCTCTAGGAAGGGTCGAAATGCCGCATAGGGTATCTTGGGCCTCCCAGCATTTTCGACAGGGATGATTACCTGCGGGGCTTCAGCATTGCGGTGTGCGTTCGCTAGGTTGAGTTCGTGGGCTCGAGTCTCTCGTATATCCTCGTCCGCCTCCGCCATCAACTGCTGTACCAATTCCATGGAGGGGTTCGGCCCGTATAATGAGAGCCTTTCCCGAACAATCCTGGTTTTTTCGTCACTAATCGTGGTCGGTGTTTCCGCCATTGTGAAGCTCTGATCCAGTTCGGTCAATTCTGCGATCAGCTCTCTCCTCGGCCGGTTGCTGGCGTACCCCCCTCTGCTTTCAAGTAAATCCTTTAGGGTTGTACGCTTCAATTTTTCGTAAGCGCTCTCCATCCGTTCTGTACCTCTCCTAGGAAATCCAGGAAAATCCCGCCGCTGCCGCCAAATGTTACGGTTACCCTTAGTCTCGCTGAGAGATGGACCGCTTAGTAGCCTGGATCCCTATTGCTAAAGAGGGGAGAAGCTGCTTTCCATAGTATTCTATATGAGTCTCGCAAATATAGAATAATCTCCCTTAGCTGCAGTACAGCTAGGATACCCTTCTGCCCACAAAAAACGAGTCAACGCTGCGATTGAGGGTCAAACAAGAACTCAGGACTGGGATGCCCAGCCTGCTTTTTATTAAGGTTACATGCACACAGGGCACTCCCAGGGGGAGAGGGGGGGAAGCACAAAATCCCCCATCACACATTTAGATAGAGAGCACTGTCCTTTGACAGGCCACAATAGGATTACAGTACTTAAGATAACAAGTTTACAAGTTCATCTTATCAATTAGCAGTCTGGCTCCAGAGGTGATTAGACAATAGTTTCTAAAAGCTGAAAAAAAAGAGTTAACTCTTTATGAAATGATACTTGTTACGGTTTTCTTGGAGCCCTTCTTAGGCGCTGGCTTGCTGGTTCAGGCATTGCTGCTGGGAAATAAGCTCTTCACAACAAAATAACTAATGCTTCTGTAACAAGTAGTCAGTAATACAGAGTTTGGCAACTTGTAATCAGGCAGTTTAAGGGTTAAGCACAAGCGTGGTCAGTAATGCAGAGTTTGGCAACTTGTAATCAGGCAGTCTGAGGGTTAAACACAAGCGTGGTCAGTAATGCAGAGTTTGGCAACTTGTAATCAGGCAGTCTGAGGGTTAAACACAAGCGTGGTCAGTAATGCAGAGTTTGGCAACTTGTAATCAGGCAGTTTGAGGGTTAAGCAAAAGAGTGGTTGTACAGGCAAAGGTTCAGGAACAAAAGGCACAATTCAAAGGTTTCAGAGTACTCACGACAGCCACAGAGTTTAACAAACAAACGAGCACCAGAGGATCGAGTGACCGGAATAAGAAGCCTAGCCTGACGTCAGCTGAAGGGGACGGCTCAGAATAAGTGAGACGTTGCTAGGCAACTAGGCACGCAAGGTGAACCGCCGGAACCTCCGGCCGCGGAGCGTGAAAGTAAGGTATTAACCCCTTTCAGTTTTTGTAGGGTAACGACTTCCAATTTTCCCAGCAGTCTTAACCCTTAATTAAACAACACAGGGGTTAAACAAACACATAGGTAAAATCCTGCTTTGTGCTGCCAATCGCTGAAGTTACTAAGCAGGACACAGACAGTGACCCACTCAGGAGTCTGACTCAACAGCTGAAAAGTGTTATGGCCAAGAAGGACTTGTAATAATAAGGTAACAAGCCAGTGGCAGATGTAGGGAGGCTTAGGGGCTGCACCCACACTTATTACTGCAGGTCTCCCATATTTTAGAGATGCCAGCTGTAATTAATTTGCAGGGTGATGTTTTCACCAGTGTTTTCCTCAGAGCAAGTAGAGTGTTACATGGGGAGATGATAAAAATAAAAAGATATAAAGGTACAATTAGTAGTAGGACATGGGCTCTCCCCACATGTACCCCCTGCACAGCTGATATTTGTTTTGCACCAGGGATCATTAACTTGTAATAAGATTAATAAAAACATAATTTATGTAAGAACTTACCTGATAAATTAATTTCTTTCATATTAGCAAGAGTCCATGAGCTAGTGACGTATGGGATATACATTCCTACCAGGAGGGGCAAAGTTTCCCAAACCTTAAAATGCCTATAAATACACCCCTCACCACACCCACAATTCAGTTTAACGAATAGCCAAGAAGTGGGGTGATAAGAAAGGAGCGAAAGCATCAAAAAATAAGGAATTGGAATAATTGTGCTTTATACAAAAAAATCATAACCACCACAAAAAGGGTGGGCCTCATGGACTCTTGCTAATATGAAAGAAATGAATTTATCAGGTAAGTTCTTACATAAATTATGTTTTCTTTCATGTAATTAGCAAGAGTCCATGAGCTAGTGACGTATGGGATAGCAGATACCCAAGATGTGGAACTTCCACGCAAGAGTCACTAGAGAGGGACAAAATAAAGCCAGCCAATTCCGCTGAAAAAATAATCCACAACCCAAATCAAAAGTTTTAATCTTATAATGAAAAAAACTGAAATTATAAGCAAACGAATCAAACAGAAACAGCTGCCTGAAGTACTTTTCTACCAAAAACTGCTTCAGAAGAAGAAAACACATCAAAATGGCAGAATTTAGTAAAAGTATGCAAAGAAGACCAAGTCATTGCTTTGCAAATGTGATCAATGGAAGCTTCATTCTTAAAAAGCCCAGGAAGTAGAAACTTACCTAGTAGAATGAGCCGTAAACCTCTGAGGCGGGAATCCACCCGACTCCAAAAAAGCATGATGAATCAAAAAGTTTAACCAAGAAAAGATAACAAATAGACTAGAAGCCTGTCTGAAATCTGAATAGCTTCAACATAGGATTTCAAAACTCTTACCATATCCAAAGAATGAAAGAATCTTGCCAAAGAAGTCTTAGGAAAACAATAATTCCTCCCTAATGTAGTTAGAATTTACAACTTTAGGTAAGAATTGAAATGAGGACAGCAAAAAGCACCTTACCCTGATGAAAAAAATCAGAAAAAGGAGATTCACAAGAAAAAACAGATAATTCAAAAACTGTTCTAGCTGAAGAGATGTCCAAAAAGAACAATACTTTCCATGAAAGTAATTAATGTCCAGAGCAAGCATATGCTCAAATAGAAGAGCCTGAAAAGCCTTCAGAACCAAATTAAAACTCCAAGGAGGAGAAATTGGCTTAATGACGGGTTTGATTCGAATCAAAGCCTGAACAAAATGATGAATATCAGGAAGCAACGCTGCCTTATTCTGATGAAAAATCAGAAAAGGAAATTCACAAAAAAGAGCAGATAACTCAGAAACTCTTCTAGCAGAAGAGATAGCCAAGAGGAACAATACTTTCCAAGAAAGTAATTTAATGTTCAGAGAATGCATAGGTTCAAACGGAGGAGCCTGCAAAGCCCTCAGCACCAAATTGAGACTCCAAAGAGGAGAGATTAACTTAATGACAGGCTTGATACGAACCAAAGTCTGTACAAAACAATGAATATCAGGATGATTAGCAATCTTTCTGTGAAAAAAGAACAGAAAGAGTAGAAATTTGTCCTATCAAGGAACTGAAAACAAAACCTTATCCAAACAAACCTGAAGAAAATATAAAATTCTAGGAATTCTAAAAGAATGCCAAGAAAATAGAGAAAAACACTAAGAAAACATAATTTATGTAAGAACTTACCTGATAAATTCATTTCTTTCATATTAGCAAGAGTCCATGAGCTAGTGACGTATGGGATATACATTCCTACCAGGAGGGGCAAAGTTTCCCAAACCTCAAAATGCCTATAAATACACCCCTCACCACACCCACAATTCAGTTTAACGAATAGCCAAGAAGTGGGGTGATAAAAAAGTGCGAAAGCATATAAAATAAGGAATTGGAATAATTGTGCTTTATACAAAAATCATAACCACCACAAAAAAAAAAAAAAGGGCCTCATGGACTCTTGCTAATATGAAAGAAATGAATTTATCAGGTAAGTTCTTACATAAATTATGTTTTCTTTCATGTAATTAGCAAGAGTCCATGAGCTAGTGACGTATGGGATAATGATTACCCAAGATGTGGATCTTTCCACACAAGAGTCACTAGAGAGGGAGGGATAAAATAAAGACAGCCAATTCCTGCTGAAAATAATCCACACCCAAAATAAAGTTTAATGAAAAACATAAGCAGAAGATTCAGACTGAAACCGCTGCCTGAAGTACTTTTCTACCAAAAACTGCTTCAGAAGAAGAAAATACATCAAAATGGTAGAATTTAGTAAAAGTATGCAAAGAGGACCAGGTTGCTGCTTTGCAAATCTGATCAACCGAAGCTTCATTCCTAAACGCCCAGGAAGTAGAAACTGACCTGGTAGAATGAGCTGTAATCCTCTGAGGCGGAGTTTTACCCGACTCAACATAGGCAAGATGAATTAAAGATTTCAACCAAGATGCCAAAGAAATGGCAGAAGCTTTCTGGCCTTTTCTAGAACCGGAAAAGATAACAAATAGACTAGAAGTCTTTCGGAAAGACTTAGTAGCTTCAACATAATATTTCAAAGCTCTAACAACATCCAAAGAATGCAATGATTTCTCCTTAGAATTCTTAGGATTAGGACATAATGAAGGAACCACAATTTCTCTACTAATGTTGTTGGATTTCACAACTTTAGGTAAAAATTCAAAAGAAGTTCGCAACACCGCCTTATCCTGATGAAAAATCAGAAAAGGAGACTCACAAGAAAGAGCAGATAATTCAGAAACTCTTCTGGCAGAAGAAATGGCCAAAAGGAACAAAACTTTCCAAGAAAGTAATTTAATGTCCAATGAATGCATAGGTTCAAAAGGAGGATCTTGAAGAGCTCCCAGAACCAAATTCAAACTCCAAGGAGGAGAAATTGACTTAATGACAGGTTTTATACGAACCAAAGCTTGTACAAAACAATGAATATCAGGAAGAATAGCAATCTTTCTGTGAAAAAGAACAGAAAGAGCAGAGATTTGTCCTTTCAATGAACTTGCAGACAAACCCTTATCTAAACCATCCTGAAGAAACTGTAAAATTCTCGGTATTCTAAAAGAATGCCAAGAAAAATGATGAGAAAGACACCAAGAAATATAAGTCTTCCAGACTCTATAATATATCTCTCTAGATACAGATTTACGAGCCTGTAACATAGTATTAATCACAGAGTCAGAGAAACCTCTTTGACCAAGAATCAAGCGTTCAATCTCCATACCTTTAAATTTAAGGATTTCAGATCCTGATGGAAAAAAGGACCTTGTGACAGAAGGTCTGGTCTTAACGGAAGAGTCCACGGTTGGCAAGAGGCCATCCGGACAAGATCTGCATACCAAAACCTGTGAGGCCATGCCGGAGCTACCAGCAGAATGATGCATCCACTGCCTCCGCCTAAGGATCCCGGGATCTGGACAGATATCTGGGAAGTTTCTTGTTTAGATGAGACGCCATCAGAACTATTTCTGGAAGTTCCCACATTTGAACAATCTGAAGAAATACCTCTGGGTGAAGAGACCATTCGCCCGGATGCAACGTTTGGCGACTGAGATAATCCGCTTCCCAATTGTCTACACCTGGGATATGAACCGCAGAGATTAGACAGGAGCTGGATTCCGCCCAAACCAAAATTCGAGATACTTCTTTCATAGCCAGAGGACTGTGAGTCCCTCCTTGATGATTGATGTATGCCACAGTTGTGACATTGTCTGTCTGAAAACAAATGAACGATTCTCTCTTCAGAAGAGGCCAAAACTGAAGAGCTCTGAAAATTGCACGGAGTTCCAAAATATTGATCGGTAATCTCACCTCCTGAGATTCCCAAACTCCTTGTGCCGTCAGAGATCCCCACACAGCTCCCCAACCTGTGAGACTTGCATCTGTTGAAATTACAGTCCAGGTCGGAAGCACAAAAGAAGCCCCCTGAATTAAACGATGGTGATCTGTCCACCACGTTAGAGAGTGTCGAACAATCGGTTTTAAAGATATTAATTGAGATATCTTTGTGTAATCCTTGCACCATTGATTCAGCATACAGAGCTGAAGAGGTCGCATGTGAAAACGAGCAAAGGGGATCGCGTCCGATGCAGCAGTCATAAGACCTAGAATTTCCATGCATAAGGCTACCGAAGGGAATGATTGTGACTGAAGTTTTCGACAAGCTGAAATCAATTTTAGACGTCTCTTGTCTGTTAAAGACAGAGTCATGGACACTGAATCTATCTGGAAACCCAGAAAGGTTACCCTTGTCTGAGGAATCAATGAACTTTTTGGTAAATTGATCCTCCAACCATGATCTTGAAGAAACAACACAAGTCGATTCGTATGAGATTCTGCTAAATGTAAAGACTGAGCAAGTACCAAGATATCGTCCAAATAAGGAAATACCACAATACCCTGTTCTCTGATTACAGACAGAAGGGCACCGAGAACCTTTGTAAAAATTCTTGGAGCTGTAGCTAGGCCAAACGGCAGAGCCACAAACTGGTAATGCTTGTCTAGAAAAGAGAATCTCAGGAACTGATAATGATCTGGATGAATCGGAATATGCAGATATGCATCCTGTAAATCTATTGTGGACATATAATGCCCTTGCTGAACAAAAGGCAAGATAGTCCTTACAGTTACCATCTTGAACGTTGGTATCCTTACATAACGATTCAATATTTTTAGATCCAGAACTGGTCTGAAGGAATTCTCCTTCTTTGGTACAATGAAGAGATTTGAATAAAACCCCATCCCCTGTTCCGGAACTGGAACTGGCATAATTACTCCAGCCAACTCTAGATCTGAAACACAATTCAGAAATGCTTGAGCTTTCACTGGATTTACTGGGACACGGGAAAGAAAAAATCTCTTTGCAGGAGGTCTCATCTTGAAACCAATTCTGTACCCTTCTGAAACAATGTTCTGAATCCAAAGATTGTGAACAGAATTGATCCAAATTTCTTTGAAAAAACGTAACCTGCCCCCTACCAGCTGAGCTGGAATGAGGGCCGCACCTTCATGAGGACTTAGAAGCAGGCTTTGCCTTTCTAGCAGGCTTGGATTTATTCCAGACTGGAGATGGTTTCCAAACTGAAACTGCTCCTGAGGATGAAGGATTAGGCTTTTGTTCTTTGTTGAAACGAAAGGAACGAAAACGATTATTAGCCCTGTTTTTACCTTTAGATTTTTTATCATGTGGTAAAAAAGTTCCTTTCCCACCAGTAACAGTTGAGATAATAGAATCCAACTGAGAACCAAATAATTTGTTACCCTGGAAAGAAATGGAAAGTAGAGTTGATTTAGAAGCCATATCAGCATTCCAAGTCTTAAGCCATAAAGCTCTTCTAGCTAAAATAGCTAGAGACATAAACCTGACATCAACTCTGATAATATCAAAAATGGCATCACAGATAAAATTATTAGCATGCTGAAGAAGAATAATAATATCATGAGAATCATGATCTGTTACTTGTTGCGCTAAAGTTTCCAACCAAAAAGTTGAAGCTGCAGCAACATCAGCCAAAGATATAGCAGGTCTAAGAAGATTACCTGAACACAGATAAGCTTTTCTTAGAAAGGATTCAATTTTCCTATCTAAAGGATGCTTAAACGAAGTACCATCTGACGTAGGAATAGTAGTACGTTTAGCAAGGGTAGAAATAGCCCCATCAACTTTAGGGATTTTGTCCCAAAATTCTAATCTGTCAGACGGCACAGGATATAATTGCTTAAAACGTTTAGAAGGAGAAAATGAATTACCCAATTTATCCCATTCTTTGGAAATTACTGCAGAAATAGCATTAGGAACAGGAAAAACTTCTGGAATAACCACAGGAGATTTAAATACCTTATCCAAACGTTTAGAATTAGTATCAAGAGGACCAGAATCCTCTATTTCTAAAGCAATTAATACTTCTTTAAGTAAAGAACGAATAAATTCCATTTTAAATAAATATGAAGATTTATCAGCATCAATCTCTGAGACAGAATCCTCTGAACCAGAAGAGTTATCAGAATCAGAATGATGATGTTCATTTAAAAATTCATCTGTAGGGAGAGAAGTTTTAAAAGATTTTTTACGTTTACTAGAAGGAGAAATAACAGACATAGCCTTCTTGATGGATTCAGAAACAAAATCTCTTATGTTATCAGGAACATTCTGCACCTTAGATGTTGAAGGAACTGCAACAGACAATGGTACTTTACTAAAGGAAATATTATCTGCATTAACAAGTTTGTCATGACAATTAATACAAACAACAGCCGGAGGAATAGCTACCAAAAGTTTACAGCAGATACACTTAGCTTTGGTAGATCCAGCACTAGACAGCGATTTTCCTGTAGTATCTTCTGACTCAGATGCAACGTGAGACATCTTGCAATATGTAAGAGAAAAAACAACATATAAAGCAAAATTTATCAAATTCCTTAAATGACAGTTTCAGGAATGGGAAAAAATGCCAAAGAACAAGCTTCTAGCAACCAGAAGCAATGAAAAATGAGACTTAAATAATGTGGAGACAAAAGCGACGCCCATATATTTTAGCGCCAAAAAAGACGCCCACATTATTTGGCGCCTAAATGCTTTTGGCGCCAAAAATGACGCCATATCCGGAACGCCGACACTTTTGGCGCAAAATAACGTCAAAAAATGACGCAACTTCCGGTGACACGTATGACGCCGGAAACGGAAAAGATTTTTTGCGCCAAAAAAGTCCGCGCCAAGAATGACGCAATAAAATGAAGCATTTTCAGCCCCCGCGAGCCTAACAGCCCACAGGGAAAAAGAGTCAAATTTTTGAAGGTAAGAAAAAATGATTAATTCAAATGACTGAGAATCAAGCGTTCAATCTCCATACCTTCAAATTTAATGATTTGAGATCCTGATGGAAAAAAGGACCTTGAGATAGAAGGTCTGGTCTTAACGGAAGAGTCCAAGGTTGGCAAGTAGCCATCCAAACAAGATCCGCATACCAAAACCTGTGAGGCCATGCTGGAGCCACCAGCAGAACAAACGAACGCTCTCTTAGAATCTTGGAGATCACTCTTGGAAGAAGAACCAGAGGCGGAAAGATATAGGCAGGATGATACTTCCAAGGAAGTGACAATGCCTCCGCCTGAGGATCCCTGGATCTGGATAGATACCTGGGAAGTTTCTTGTTTAGATGAGAAGCCATCAGATCTATTTCTGGAAGACCCCAGATTTGAACAATCTGAAGAAACACCTCTGGGTGAAGAGACCATTCGCCCGGATGTAACGTCTGGCGATTGAGATAATCCGCTTCCCAATTGTCTATACCTGGGATGTGAACTTAGACAGGAGCTGGATTCCGCCCAAGCAAGTATCCGAGATACTTCTTTCATAGCCAGAGGACTGTGAGTCCCCCCTTGATGATTGACATATGCCACGGTTGTGACATTGTCCGTCTGAAAACAAATGAACGATTCTCTCTTCAGAAGAGGCCACGACTGAAGAGCTCTGAAAATCGCACGGAGTTCCAAAATGTTGATGGGTAATCTTGCCTCCTGAGATTCCCAAACCCCCTGCGCTGCCAGAGACCCCCATACAGCTCCCCAACCTGTCAGACTCGCATCTGTTGAGATCACAGTCCAGGTTGGAAGAACAAAAGAAGCCCCTTGAACTAAACGATGGTGATCTGTCCACCACGTCAGAGAGTGTCGAGCAATCGGATTTAAAGATATTAACTGTGATATCTTTGTATAATCCCTGCACCACTGGTTCAGCATACAAAGCTGAAGAGGTCGCATGTGAAAACGAGCAAAGGGGATCGCGTCCGATGCAGCAGTCATAAGACCTAGAATTTCCATGCATAAGGCTACCGAAGGGAATGATTGAGACTGAAGGTTTCGACAAGCTGAAACCAATTTCAGACGTCTCTTGTCCGTCAGAGACAAAGTCATGGACACTGAATCTATTTGGAAACCTAAAAAGGTTACCCTTGTCTGAGGAATCAATGAACTCTTTGGTAAATTGATCCTCCAACCATGTTCTTGAAGAAATGACACAAGTCGATTCGTATGAAATTCTGCTAAATGTGAAGACTGAGCAAGTACCAAGATATCGTCCAAATAAGGAAATACCACAATACCCTGTTCTCTGATTACAGATAGCAGGGCACCGAGAACCTTTGAAAAAATCATTGGAGCTGTTGCTAGGCCGAACGGCAGAGCCACAAATTGGTAATGCTTGTCTAGAAAAGAGAATCTCAGAAACTGATAGTGATCTGGATGAATCGGAATATGCAGATATGCATCCTGTAAATCTATTGTGGACATATAATGCCCTTGCTGAACAAAAGGCAGAATAGTCCTTATAGTTACCATTTTGAATGTTGGTATCCTTACATAACGATTTAATATTTTTAAATCCAGAACTGGTCTGAAGGAATTCTCCTTCTTTGGTACAATTAATAGATTGGAGTAAAACCCCAGACCCTGTTCCAGAACTGGAACTGGCACAATTACTCCAGCCAACTCTAGATCTGAAACCCATTTCAGAAATGCTTGAGCCTTCACTGGATTTATTGGAATGCGAGAAAGAAAAAATCTTCTTATAGGAGGCCTTACCTTGAAACCTATTCTGTACCCTTGTGAAACAATGTTCTGAATCCAAAGACTGTGAATCGAATTGATCCAAATTTCTTTGAAAAATCGTAATCTGCCCCCTACCAGCTGGGCTGGAATGAGGGCCGCACCTTCATGTAGACTTGGGAGCTGGCTTTTGCTTTCTAAAAGGCTTGGATTTATTCCAGACTGGAGATGGTTTCCAAACAGAAACTGTTCCTTTAGGGGAAGGATCAGGCTTCTGTTCCTTATTCTGACGAAAGGAACGAAAACGATTAGCAGCCCTATATTTACCTTTAGATTTTTTATCCTGAGGTAAAAAAGTTCCTTTCCCCCCAGTAACAGTTGAAATAATAGAATCCAACTGGGAACCAAACAATTTATTACCCTGGAAAGAAAGGGAAAGCAAAGTTGACTTAGAAGACATATCTGCATTCCAAGTTTTAAGCCATAAAGCTCTTCTAGCTAAAATAGCTAAAGACATATACCTGACATCAACTCTAATGACATCAAAGATGGCATCACAAATAAAGTTATTAGCATGTTGAAGAAGTTTAACAATGCTAATGAAAAGAAGTTTAACAATGCTATGAGTATTATGATCTGACACTTGTTGTGCCAAAGCCTCCAACCAAAAAGTGGAAGCTGCCGCAACATCAGCCAAAGAAATAGCAGGCCTAAGAAGATTACCTGAACATAAATAAGCTTTCCTTAGAAAGGAATCAATTTTCCTATCTAAAGGATCCTTAAAGGAAGTACTATCTGCCGTAGGAATAGTAGTACGTTTAGCGAGAGTAGAGATAGCCCCATCAACTTTAGGGATTTTGTCCCAAAACTCTAATCTGTCAGATGGCACAGGATACAATTTCTTAAACCTTTTAGAAGGAGTAAATTAATTACCCAGATTATTCCATTCCCTAGAAATTACTTCAGAAATAGCATCAGGGACAGGAAAACTTCCGGAATAACTGTAGGAGGTTTAAAAACCGAATTTAAACGCTTAGTAGATTTAGTATCAAGAGGACTAGATTCATCCATCTCTAACACGATTAAAACTTCTTTAAGTAAAGAACAAATAAATTCCATTTTAAATAAATATGAAGATTTATAAGTGTCAATATCTGAGACAGAATCCTCTGAACCAGAAAAATCATCATCAGAAACAGACAAATCAGAATGATGATGTTCATTTAAAAATTCATCTGAAAAATGTGAAGTTTTAAAAGACCTTTTACGTTTACTGGAAGGAGGAATAACAGACATAGCCTTCCTAATAGATTTAGAAACAAAATCTCTTATATTAACAGGAACATCCTGAGTATTAGATGTTGATGGAACAGCAACAGGTAATGGCATATTACTAATGGAAAAACTATCTGCATTAGCAAGCTTATCATGACATTCATCACAAACTACAGCCGGAGGGACAGTTACCACAAGTTTACAGCAGATACACTTAACTTTGGTGGAACCAGCATCAGGCAGCGTTTTTCCAGAAGTAGCTTCCGATCCAGGGTCAATCTGAGACATCTTGCAATATGTAAGAGAAAAAAACAACATATAAAGCAAAATCTATCAAATTCCTTAAAAGGCAGTTTCAGGAATGGGAAAAAATGCCAATGAACAAGCCTCTAGCAACCAGAAGCAAATGAAAAATGAGACTTAAATAATGTGAGAAAAAAGGTGGAGACAAAAATGACGCCCACATCCGGTGACGCCAACATTTTTGGGGCAAAACGTCAAAAAAATGACGCAAACACGAACAACTTCCGGCGACAAGTACGACGCCGGAAATGACAAAGAAATTTTTTGCGCTAAAAAAGTCTGCGCCAAGAATGACGCAATAAAATGAAGCATTTTCAGCCCCCGCAAGCCTAACAGCCCACAGGGAAAAAAGTCAATTTTTAAGGTAAGAAAAAATGTTTTAATTCATATGCATTATCCCAAATAATGAAACTGACTGTCTGAAATAAGGAATATTGATCATCCTGAATCAAGGCAAATAAATGTTTAAACACATATTTAGAACTTTATATAAAAGTGCCCAACCATAGCTTAGAGTGACACAAAAAATAAGGCTTACTTACCCCAGGACACTCATCTACATGTAGTAGAAAGCCAAACCAGTACTGAAACTAGAATCAGTAGAGGTAATGGTATATAAGAGTATATCGTCGATCTTAAAGGGGAGGTAAGAGATGAATCTCTACGACCGATAACAGAGAACCTATGAAATAGATCCCGTAGAAGGAGACCATTGAATTCAAATAGGCAATACTCTCTTCACATCCCTCTGACATTCACTGCACACTGAGAGGAAAACCGGGCTCCAGCCTGCTGCGAAGCGCATATCAACGTAGAATCTAGCACAAACTTACTTCACCACCTCCATGGGAGGCAAAGTTTGTAAAACTGATTTGTGGGTGTGGTGAGGGGTGTATTTATAGGCATTTTGAGGTTTGGGAAACTTTGCCCCTCCTGGTAGGAATGTATATCCCATACGTCACTAGCTCATGGACTCTTGCTAATTACATGAAAGAAATAAACATTTATAGAGCCAGGAGTGGAGAGCCATCATGCCATAGAACTGCCCCCATAAGTCTTGCTGCCCTAGGCCTGCACCTACATATAATAATATCTGGCTAATAAAGTATTTCTGACTTGTCTACATGGGAAGGAGAGAACTAAGTGTGACGGTCTCTTATTGTTCTGTAGCAAAGCATTACTGTCTACTTAGTAACCAACACTCTCAAAGGCACAGAGTGAGTGACTGATATTATTAAAGCTCCCTGATCCCTATGTGCATCTGTAACCTGAGTATAAAGTGTGTAGTGTGTGTGTTGTGTGGCTGCATGTATGTGAATGCTGTGCACTGTGTGTATGTTGTGTGGCTGCATGTATGTGAATGCTGTGTACTGTGTGTATGTTGTGTGGCTGCATGTATGTGAATGCTGTGTACTGTGAGACAGTGGAGGGCAGCATAGCCCAGAACGACCATAATAATTAAGGCCCTTAGGAGTGTGCTGCTGTGAAGTGGCAACAATGTTGCAGTAGTGAGGGTGGGGTTTAGCTTACCCTTTAAGTAGTCAGCTCCCAGGCCCCAAACCCTCTTTTCCAGCTCGTCTTCACAGCGTTAGGATCGTCTGTCAGGATTCCTGTGGAAGAAAATGTCGGAATTAGATGAGCTGATGATTGATGAGTTTGGGTCTAGCTTGTATCCGGAAGTCTTAGTGGTCTCCCCATCTCCCACTCCCCCATTGATTCCCCCTCCAGTAGTGGTGGAAGTAGGCCCCCAGGTAGCGGAGGGGGTTGCTGTAGGTGCGCAGGTGGCTGGGCCTAGCGTGAGTGGCGTCGGGATTGAGGCCTTACCTGAACCGGTCACCCTTACCGGTGAAGCTGTGTCCGTGGCGGTCGCGCTGCTCCAGTCTCTTGCGGCGGTGCTTTCCGGCGGGGGGTTGGCATCCCAGGGCGGTACTGCGTCTCCTGCGCGTTTGTCGTCGGCCACGCGGGTATCCATGTCGGGGTCCGTCTCTTCCGGTTTGGCCGTTTACGGTGACGTCACTTCCGGTGACGTCACATCTGGGAACGCCATTCCGGAGTTAAGAAGCAAGCGGGCAGCATCGTCGTCTCCGCCGGGGTACACAGGTAAGAGAGGGGTACCCCGGGGGGGGCGACGCCCGCGGGGGGTGCGCAGCGAGCCTCAATTACACAGCGCCCGCGTGGGGACACTGTTTTGGCGGCCATGGAGAGAGGTAGAAGGTTGCATGAGAGCTCTCATGAGCAGGCCGCAAGCCTGACCGGGGGTACGATGGCACTTGAAGGTGCAATGATCGGGGGCAATAGTGTTTCTGAGGGGCAAGTAACAAGGGTACAATCGCCCGGAGGGGCGCAGAATAGGGAACCAGGCATTCATGAGCAGGCCACAGGCCTGACGGGGAATACGCCTTCTGCGCAACAAGTCGCAGGGCCTCAGGCCGCAATTAGGCAGGCTGGGGGCAAGCGGCGGGCTGCGAATACATTGCGGTTTAGTAGACGCCGCAGTACTGCATCTCGCAGCAAGCGTGGCACCCAGCAGGGTGTGATGGCGCCGCCCGCGGGTGTGGCCCTCAGCGGGGTCCCCCCGGGCGTAGTTACTAGGGCCTCTGCAAGAAAGGGACCAATTGTCACGCCCAGTTTATGTCAGAGCGTGCAAGCTGTGGCGGAGCAAAACAGACAAGTGCAGTTTGCAGATGCAGTTGTGAATGTTTGTGCGGATGATATGGTTGATGATGTTATTGCCGAGTGTGGCATTGAGCGTAGGAGCCCCAGTCCCTTGGGGTTTCATGGTGATGTTGTAGGTGGGCCTTCGTCCCCTTCCCTGGGTACTCCTCTCTCTCATTTTTCTTCACAGATCATTATGGAGCCCAGAACTGCGTTGATGCCACTCCAGGCCACCCCCAGTGTGGTTGAGCGGGAGACACATTCCCAGGAGCAGCCATCCACTTCCTCTGGCCCTGTACCGGTGCAACGCCTCTTGGGAGCTGGTAAGCACACTATTACTTTTGAACATAGGGGTTTGAGTTCATCCTCGGATGATTTGGGTTCAGAAAGTGATAGATCCCTGGGGTTGGAAGCGAAAGGGCAAAAGAGAATGTATAGGATGGTAAAGTGGCTAGTCGAGGAAAGAAAGGCTATGGGTCTACCCCTTCCCCCTGGTTCATCCCGCATGGAACCCCCTGTTCCTCTGCTGACACCTCCTGCGTCAACAGGCTTAGTTAGCCCGGTAATGGGGAACAGGCGCAGGGCAGCTGTACATGGGGACACTGACACATGGCCCGCATTTAGTTTACACAAACATCTCAAATCTAAGATGGTTCGGCGCATTCAGGGCGGGAGGTACGTACATATGTTTGAGCTTTCCGCGGAAGCATACCGCCAAAAAGAGATGGCGGATGATGGCACGGGCCCGAAGAAATTTAAACGTCCCGATTCCTATGAGGAATGGCGCAAGTGCTTCCGGGTTTATGCGTCCTGTTATATTTCCAAATTCCCTGATCAAGCGTTGAATATCCTGAAATATCAGGATTCCATAGAAACCGTGTACGAGAAGTACAGAGAGGGAGCTTAGCGGGACTATGATGCAGCCTTTCGTAGGAAGATGGTTGGGAACCCTCTCCTTACTTTTGGTGATGTCGACTCACGATTGTGGGCTCAATTGGGGCCTGAAAAACAGGCGGCGCCTGTTCTAGCAGTTGGAGCGTCGGGAGGCGTTAAAGCCTCGCAGCGCTCTCGACGGCGGCCCACTGGGGTGTGCTGGCGCTTCACGCCTGCAAACACTGCGGTGGCGGCCACTCGGGGTCCGAGTGTACCAGGCCCCAGAATGCGAGTCGTCCCCAAGAGAGACCAGCAGCTGGTTCAAAACCTTTCCCTGGGGGAAAGGGCGGAGACACCGCTGAGGGTGGCCGTAATTGAGAAATGGCTGCTTCTTTACCCGTTTAAAGAGGCCGCCTTGCTGCTTAGAGACGGTCTGCGGTCGGGATATGTTATCCCGGTCAGATCGCATGTGGTAGGTTCCTCAACACGTAGGAACCTAAAATCTGCATATCAGTTTCCGGAGGTGTTGAGGGATAAACTGAATAAGGAAATTGGGCTGGGTCGCATGGTGGGCCCGTTTGGGGAGATCCCACTTCCCGGGTTGGTTGTCTCACCTTTGGGGGTTGTCCCAAAGAAGGAGCCGGGTAAATTTCGGCTCATCCAACACCTATCCTTCCCAAAGGGTCGTTCTGTTAACGACGCCATACCTCCTGAGCTTAGCTCAGTTTTTTATCAGTCCTTTGATGAAGCTTTAGGGCTGGTCCGCCGGGCGGGGGCCGGAGCCCTGATGGCAAAGCTAGATGTGGAATCTGCTTTCCGGCTCCTGCCTATTCACCCCTCCTCTTTTAGGCTCATGGGGTGTTATTTTGAAGGGAAGTACTACGTGGACAAATGCTTGCCCATGGGGTGCTCAATTTCGTGTGCCTACTTCAAGGCTTTCAGCAGTTTCCTACACTGGGCCATTGCGGAGGTTGCCGGATTCGACGGCCTGGCACACTATTTGGATAATTTTCTGCTTGTCGGGCGGACAGGTTCATCTGAATGTGCTTTCTTGATGAAAGTCACTAGGGTCCTGATGGACAGAATGGGAGTTCCTTTGGCGGAGGATAAGTCCCAGGGTCCTTGCACGTGCCTTACTTTTCTGGGCATCGAAGTTGATTCTGTGGCAGGGCAGTGCCGTTTGCCCCAGGACAAAATACAGCGCATGCTGGAGTCAGTACGCGCCATGAGAACAGGGTCTTATAGCTCCGTGAAAGACCTTCAAATCCTATTGGGTTTGCTGAAATTTGCCGGGAGGATTATTCCTATGGGAAGGATATTCCTCCGCAGGCTGGAGCGTCAGTTGTGCGGGGAAAGATCACAGACTCGGAGGTTCCATGTGTCTTCTGAGATGTTAGAAGATCTTAAGGTTTGGGAAGAATTTCTTCTCCACTTTAACGGGATCTGCCTGTGGCGGGAGGTTGTTATTTCTAACGCGGCGATTCAGTTGTTCACTGATGCGGCTGGGTCCCACGGGTATAGGGCTTTCTTGGCCGGGCAATGGAGCGCCGGCCCATGGCCCGGCGCGTGGGTAGAAAGAGGCTTGGTTAGGAACCTGTGCCTTCTTGAACTGTTTCCCATCCTTGTCGCTCTTGACATTTGGGGTGATCAGCTTCGGGACCGTGAGGTGATTTTCTGGACGGATAACATGAGTGTTGTTTATGCTGTCAACAAGCTCTCCTCTAGTTCCCCTCCGGTTGTGCGATATTTGAGGCTGTTGGTGCTGAGGTGTCTGCACCTGAATATCGTGTTCCGTGCTAAGCATGTCCCGGGCGTCCAGAATAGGATTGCGGATGTGCTCTCCCGTTTTCAATGGGAAGCATTTTATGCGTTGGTGCCTGACGCGGACACTAACGGATTGCCTTGTCCTAATTACTTATGGCAGGTGGATGGGGCCCCTTGATCGCGATGGTTCGTTCTTCTCTCGCTCCGTCCACCTGGACTACCTATGTGAAACACTGGACGGAGTGGATCGCTTTTTGTGATTCCAGGGGCCGTCCTTCCTGTGACGGTGACCAGTGGGGCTTACTTGAATGGATTACCGAACTTAAAGGTAATGGGGTTTCAAAAAGTGCCGTTGGGTCACGCCTGGCGGCGGTGTCCTTCTTCTGCAAACTGTATGGACTTGCAGACTCGTCAAGAACCTTACTGGTTAGGCAGGTACTTCGAGGCTGGGGACGTATGGTGCCCAGGACTAGGGATTTTAGGGAACCAGTTACCATTGAGCGTCTGGTAACGTTGTGCCAGGTTTTGCCGGCGCCTACGAAGCTACCCTGTTTTCGGCCGCCTCTGGGCTGGCTTTTCACGGGGCTCTTAGGGTAGGGGAAATTGTCCCGCCCTCTAGGAATAAGATAGGAGGTTTTTTACGTTCCCATGTCAGGGACGATGAGTCATCTATTCTGGTTTTCATCCCCAGATCCAAAACAGACCAAGAGGGGAGAGGTGCTTGGTTATCTTTGCCGGCCCATGGTGAGTCTGTCTGCTGCCCGGTCAGACTGATCAAAGCCTATATGGCCGTGCGTCCTGAGGGCTCCTCACAGTTCTTAGTCCACGGGGACGGTTCCCTGTTGACGAGGTTCAAGTTTCGGAAGGTATTGGCCTGGGCAGCATCAAGGGCAGGTCTTGACCCAAGGGTCATTGCTCCCCATTCTTTCAGAGTGGGCGCGGCTACCACTGCCGCTAGTTTAGGTTGGTCAGCTGACCATATTAGAGCTCTGGGGAGATGGAGGTCACAAAGGTATCTGTTATATGTTAGGCCTTTGACTGTTTAGATGATGACTATGTTTTGCAGGTGCAATGGTTAACCTCTGTTTCTTTTCTTAGGACCAAGGAGCGGTCCACTAAGAGTATGGATTACGGGGCATTCATACATCCACTGGGCGGAGCTGCGGGCGATTGCAAGACCAGATGGGCGTCAGCTGGGGTTTCCCTCATCCCGAGTCACTGTTAGGTGGTTAGGGCGCAGGGGGCTTACGTGGCAAGCTCTGCCTGATTTACTGCAGGGGTCCTTGCGTAGGTGGGAGAAACCCCATGTACTTATCATTCACGCCGGGGGGAATGATATGGGGCTCCTACCGTGCAAGCAGCTCAGTGCAGTGATTCAATTGGATCTGCGCACGTTTCAGGCTTGGATTCCCCAGGTTAGGATAGGATGGTCCAGCATCATTCCCAGGATAGAATGGTGCCCCATGCAATCCCATCGCACAGCTTTCCAGGTCCGCAAGAAAATCAACAGGGAAGTTAGGATTTTCTTAGGGCAGTCAGGAGGGTTTGTTGTAGAACATGGGAACATTTCAACGGCTGAGAGGTGCCTCTACAGAAGTGACGGGGTGCAGCTCTCTGAGAGAGGCATTGACCTGTTCCTCTGTAATTTGAGGCATGCTATATTGATACATCTATAGGTGTGGCGGCAAGAGGTGAGCCTGTTGGGCTATCTCTTGTGGCGGTTGGTCCGCGCCCCGGTTTGCCATCAGAGGTAGAGTGACGGCTGCCCAGGGGAGGGTGATCTCTGCAGGCGCGCGCCTGGGGTCCCTCCCATTCTAAGATGCCGATAACTCCCTAAGCTTCTGCGGCAGCTGAGCTCCGCTTGTGTGGGCATTCACGGGCGCGGTCCTTCTTCCTAGCAGGGGGTTCCTTACTCCTAACTAGATTGCCGCCACATGGTTTAGCTGGCCCCGTTGAGCCCAGCCGGTTCTCAGGTTCTGCAATAAACGTGACCCACGGGTCTTTTCCCATACACCTGTGTCTGTGTATTTATCCCAGTTATTACAGTTATATGTAAAGTTATTTAAGTGTGTTATAGTTGTACATAGTTATTTGGTTGAGTCAGTTTTATGGCTCCTGTTATTAAAGTTTTCCAGCAAGCCAGGAGGATAGGGCATTTAATTAATTAAGACAGTGGAGGGCAGCATAGCCCAGAACGACCATAATAATTAAGGCCCTTAGGAGTGTGCTGCTGTGAAGTGGCAACAATGTTGCAGTAGTGAGGGTGGGGTTTAGCTTACCCTTTAAGTAGTCAGCTCCCAGGCCCCAAACCCTCTTTTCCAGCTCGTCTTCACAGCGTCCCTCCCTCCCTGCATTTGGTTCATACGGCAATCTTTAGGCTGCTACATCACCAGCATGTTTCAGCTAGGTGTCCGAGGCTGGATGAGGGCTACGCGGCTTGTTTCCATAAGTCCAAGGACGGTAGTTTTTGACTCCCCAGGTAGTGGCATGGATACGCATCTAGTCACACCTGGTCCTACTGGTCCGGAGATCTTTAATTTACACCCTGGTTAGGCGGTTGGTCCGTGCCCCGGTTTGCCATCAGAGGTAGAATGACGGCTGCCCAGGGGAGGGTGATCTCTGCAGGCGCGCGCCTGGGGTCCCTCCCATTCTAAGATGCAGAGAACTCCCTAAGCTTCTGCGGCAGCTGAGCTCCGCTTGTGTGGGCATTCATGGGCGCGGTCCTTCTTCCTAGCAGGGGGTTCCTTACTCCTAACTAGATTGCCGCCACATGGTTTAGCTGGCCCCGTTGAGTCCAGCCGGTTCTCAGGTTCTGCAATAAACGTGACCCACGGGTCTTTTCCCATACACCTGTGTCTGTGTATTTATTCCAGTTATTACAGTTATATGTAAAGTTATTTAAGTGTGTTATAGTTGTACATAGTTATTTGGTTGAGTCAGTTTTATGGCTCCTGTTATTAAAGTTTTCCAGCAAGCCAGGAGGATAGGGCATTTAATTAATTATGTATGTTGTGTGGCTGCATGTATGTGAATGCTGTGTACTGTGTGTATGATGTGTGGCTGCATGTATGTGAATGCTGTGTACTGTGTGTATGCTGTGTGGCTGCATGTATGTGAATGCTGTGTACTGTGTGTATGCTGTGTGGCTGCATGTATGTGAATGCTGTGTACTGTGTGTATGCTGTGTGGCTGCATGTATGTGAATGCTGTGTACTGTGTGTATGTTGTGTGGCTGCATGTATGTCAATGCTGTGTACTGTGTGCGTTGTGTGGCTGCATGTATGTGAATGCTGTGTACTGTGTGTATGCTGTGTGGTTGCACGTATGTGAATGCTGTGTACTGTGTGTGCATTGTGTGGCTGCATGTATGTGAATGTTGTGTACTGTGTGTATGCATGTATGTGAATGCTGTGTACTGTGTGTATGCTGTGTGGCTGCTGTGTACTGTGTTATGCTGTGTGGCTGCATGTATGTGAATGCTGTGTACTGTGTGTATGTTGTGTGGCTGCATGTATGTGAATGCTGTGTACTGTGTGTATGCTGTGTGGCTGCATGTATGTGAATACTGTGTACTTTGTGTATGCTGTCTACTGTGTGTGCGTTGTGTGGCTGCATGTATGTGAATGCTGTGTACTGTGTGTATGCTGTGTGGCTGCATGTATGTGAATGCTGTGTACTGTGTGTGCATTGTGTGGCTGCATGTCTGTGAATGCTGTGTACTGTGTGTATGCTGTGTGGCTGCATGTATGTGAATGCTGTGTACTTTGTGTATGTTGTGTGGCTGCATGTATGTGAATGCCGTGTACTGTGTGTATGTTGTGTGGCTGCATGTATGTGAATGCTGTGTACTGTGTGTATGCTGTGTGGCTGCATGCATGTGAATGCTGTGTACTGTTTGTATGTTGTGTGGCTGCATGTATGTGAATGCTGTTTACTGTGTGTATGTTGTGTGGCTGCATGTATGTGAATGCTGTGTACTGTGTGTATGTTGTGTGGCTGCATGTATGTGAATGTTGTGTACTGTGTGTATGTTGTGTGGCTGCATGTATGTGAATGCTGTGTACTGTGTGTATGCTGTGTGGCTGCATGTATGTGAATGCTGTGTACTGTGTGTATGCTGTGTGGCTGCATGTAGGTGAATGCTGTGTACTGTGTATATGCTGTGTGGCTGCATGTATGTGAATGCTGTGTACTGTGTGTATGCTGTGTGGCTGCATGTATGTGAATGTTGTGTACTGTTTGTATGTTGTGTGTCTGCATGTCTGTGAATGCTGTGTACTGTGTGCATGCTGTGTGGCTGCATGTATGTGAATGCTGTGTACTGTGTGTATGTTGTGTGGCTGCATGTATGTGTATGCTGTGTGGCTGCATGTATGTGAATGCTGTGTACTGTGTGTATGCTGTGTGGCTGCATGTATGTGAATGCTGTGTACTGTGTGTATGCTGTGTGGCTGCATGTATGTGAATGCTGTGTACTGTGTGTATGCTGTGTGGCTGCATGTATGTGAATGCTGTGTACTGTGTGTATGTTGTGTGGCTGCATGTATGTGAATGCTGTGTACTGTGTGTATGCTGTGTGGCTAACTTGTCTACATTGGAAGGAGAGAACTAAGTGTGACGGTATCTTATTGTTCGGTAGCAAAACATTATTGTCTACTTAGTAACCAACACTCTCAGAGGCACAGAGTGAGTGACTGATATTATTAAAGCTCCCTGATCCCTATGTGCATCTGTAACCTGAGTATAAAGTGTGTGCGTTGTGTGGCTGCATGTATATGAATGCTGTGTACTATGTGTATGTTGTGTGGCTGCATGTATGTGAATGCTGTGTACTGTGTGTGCGTTGTGTGGCTGCATGTATGTGAATGCTGTGTACTGTGTGTATGCTGTGTGGCTGCATGTATGTGAATGCTGTGTACTGTGTGTGCATTGTGTGGCTGCATGTATGTGAATGCTGTGTACTGTGTGTATGCTGTGTGGCTGCATGCATGTGAATGCTGTGTACTGTGTGTGCATTGTATGGCTACATGTATGTGAATGCTGTGTACTGTGTGTATGGTGTGTGGCTGCATGTATGTGAATGCTGTGTACTGTGTGTATATTGTGTGGCTGTGTACTGTGTGTATGTTGTGTGGCTGCATTATGTGAATGCTGTGTACTGTGTGTATGTGAATGCTGTGTACTGTGTGTATGTTGTGTGGCTGCATGTATGTGAATGCTGTGTACTGTATGTATGTTAATGCTGTGTACTGTGTGTATGCTGTGTGGTTGCATGTATGTGTATGCTGTGTACTATGTGTATGCTGTGTGGCTGCATGTATGTGAATGCTGTGTACTGTGTGTATGTTGTGTGGCTGCATGTATGTGAATGCTGTGTACTGTGTATATGTTGTGTGGCTGCATGTATGTGAATGCTGTGTACTGTGTGTATGCTGTGTGGCTGCATGTATGTGAATGCTGTGTACTGTGTGTATGCTGTGTGGCTGCATGTATGTGAATGCTGTGTACTGTGTGTATGCTGTGTGGCTGCATGTATGTGAATGCTGTGTACTGTGTGTATGTTGTGTGGCTGCATGTATGTGAATGCTGTGTACTGTGTGTCCGTTGTGTGGCTGCATGTATGTGAATGCTGTGTACTGTGTGTATGTGGTGTGGCTGCATGTATGTGAATGCTGTGTACTGTGTGTATGCTGTGTACTGTGTGTATGTTGTGTGGCTGCATTATGTGTGTATGTGAATGCTGTGTACTGTGTGTATGTTGTGTGGCTGCATGTATGTGAATGCTGTGTACTGTATGTATTTTAATGCTGTGTACTGTGTGTATGCTGTGTGGTTGCATGTATGTGAATGCTGTGTACTGTGTGTATACTGTGTGGCTGCATGTATGTGAATGCTGTGTACTTTGTGTATGTTGTGTGGGTGCATGTATGTGAATGCTGTGTACTGTGTGTATGTTGTGTGGCTGCATGTATGTGAATGCTGTGTACTGTGTGTATGTTGTGTGGTTGCATGTATGTGAATGCTGTGTACTGTGTATATGCTGTGTGGCTGCATGTATGTGAATGCTGTGTACTTTGTGTATGTTGTGTGGCTGCATGTATGTGAATGCTGTGTACTTTGTGTATGTTGTGTGGCTGCATGTATGTGAATGCTCTGTACTTGGTGTATGTTGTGTGGCTGCATGTATGTGAATGCTGTGTACTGTGTGTATGTTGTGTGGCTGCATGTATGTGAATGCTGTGTACTGTGTGTATGTTGTGTGGCTGCATGAATGTGAATGCTGTGTACTGTGTGTATGTTGTGTGGCTGCATGTATGTGAATGCTGTGTGTATGTTGTGTGGCTGCATGCATGTGAATGCTGTGTGTATGTTGTGTGGCTGCATGTATGTGAATGCTGTGTGGCTGCATGTATGTGAATGCTGTGTGTATGTTGTGTGGCTGCATGTATGTGAATGCTGTGTGGCTGCATGTATGTGAATGCTGTGTGTATGTTGTGTGGCTGCATGTATGTGAATGCTGTTAACTGTGTGTATGTTGTGTGGCTGCATGTATGTGAATGCTGTTAACTGTGTGTATGTTGTGTGGCTGCATGTATGTGAATGCTGTTAACTGTGTGTATGTTGTGTGGCTGCATGTATGTGAATGCTGTTAACTGTGTGTATGTTGTGTGGCTGCATGTATGTGAATGCTGTTAACTGTGTGTATGTTGTGTGGCTGCATGTATGTGAATGCTGTTAACTGTGTGTATGTTGTGTGGCTGCATGTATGTGAATGCTGTGTACTGTGTGTATGTTGTGTGGCTGCATGTATGTGAATGCTGTGTACTGTGTGTATGTTGTGTGGCTGCATGTATGTGAATGCTGTGTACTGTGTGTATGCTGTGTGGCTGCATGTATGTGAATGCTGTGTACTGTGTGTATGCTGTGTGGCTGCATATATGTGAATGCTGTGTACTGTGTGTATGCTGTGTGGCTGCATGTATGTGAATGCTGTGTACTGTGTGTATGCTGTGTGGCTGCATGTATGTGAATGCTGTGTACTGTGTGTGCGTTGTGTGGCTGCATGTATGTGAATGCTGTGTACTGTGTGTATGCTGTGTGGCTGCATGTATGTGAATGCTGTGTACTTTGTGTATGTTGTGTGGCTGCATGTATGTGAATGCTGTGTACTGTGTGTATGTTGTGTGGCTGCATGTATTTGAATGCTGTGTACTGTTTGTATGTTGTGTGGCTGCATGTATTTGAATGCTGTGTACTGTTTGTATGCTGTGTGGCTGCATGTATGTGAATGCTGTGTACTGTGTGTATGCTGTGTGGCTGCATGTATGTGAATGCTGTGTACTTTGTGTATGCTTTGTTGCTGCATGTATGTGAATGCTGTGTACTGTGTGTATGCTGTGTGGCTGCATGTATGGGAATGCTGTGTACTGTGTGTATGCTGTGTGGCTGCATGTATGTGAATGCTGTGTACTGTGTGTATGCTGTGTGGCTGCATGTATGTGAATGCTGTGTTTTGTGTGTATGCTGTGTGGCTGCATGTATGTGAATGCTGTGTTTTGTGTGTATGCTGTGTGGCTGCATGTATGTGAATGCTGTGTACTGTGTGTATGTTGTGTGGCTTAGTTAGACAGAACTAAGCATCAATCTCCAAGCAGAAAGCTTCAGAGAAAACGATTCTTGGTTGAAAGAATGGACCCTGATTAGAAGGTCCTTCCTCAGGAACAACCACCAAGGTGGAAGAAATACATCTCCGCTAGGTCTGAATACCAGATCCTGCGAGACTATTAAAATACCAATGCTCACTCCCATTTGATACGAACAATGACTTGTGGAAGGAGATCAATCAGACTGAAAAATCAAGGAACCGCCAGTGTATTTAGCAGAGCAACCTTACTGATCTCTTGACCCTAAACATAACTTTGAAGCTTGGCGTACTGCCCTCTCCAACGCCAGCACTCTCCCCATTTGAGGATTAACCTGGAGAACACCTCCGGGAGAAGCACACACTCCCCAGGATGAAAAAACAGAATTTATGCTTACCTGATAAATGTATTTCTTTTGCGATGTACCAAGTCCACGGTTTCATCCTTACTTGTGGGATATTATCCTTCCCAACAGGAAGTGGCAAAGAGAGCACCCACAGCAGAGCTGTCTATATAGCTCCCCCCTTAACTCCACCCCCCAGTCATTCGACCAAAGGCTAAGGAAGAAAAAGGAGAAACTATAAGGTGCAGAGGTGACTGAAGTTTTCAATAAAAAATACTATCTGTCTTGAATAGACAGGGCGGGCCGTGGACTCGGTACATCGCAAAAGAAAGAAATTTATCAGGTAAGCATAAATTCTGTTTTCTTTTGCAAGATGTACCGAGTCCACGGTTTCATCCTTACTTGTGGGATACCAATACCAAAGCTTTAGGACACGGCTGAAGGGAGGGACAAGACAGGAACCTAAACGGAAGGCACCACTACTTGCAAAACCTTTCTCCCAAAAATAGCCTCCGAAGAAGCAAAAGTATCAAATTTGTAAAAGGTATGAAGCGAAGACCAAGTCGCAGCCTTACAAATTTGTTCAACAGAAGCATTATTTTTAAAAGCCCATGTGGAAGCCACCGCTCCAGTGGAGTGAGCTGTAATTCTTTCAGGAGGCTGCTGTCCAGCAGTCTCATAAGCCAAACGGATGATGCTTTTCAGCCCAAAGGAAAGAGAGGTAGCCGTAGCCTTTTGACCTCTACGCTTACCAGAATAGACAACAAAGAAGATGTTTGACGAAAATCTTTGTTTGTCTGCAAATAAAACTTCAAAGCACGAATCACGTCCAAGTTGTGCAATAGACGTTCCTTCTTAGAAGAAGGATTAGGACACAGAGAAGGAACAACAATTTCCTGATTGATATTCCTGTTAGTAACAACCATAGGGAGGAACCCAGGTTTGGTACGCAAAACCACCTTATCAGCATGGAAAACAAGATAAGGCGAGTCGCATTGTAATGCAGATAGTTCAGAAACTCTTCGAGCCGAAGAGATAGCAACTAGAAACAGAACTTTCAAAGATATAAGCTTAAACGGAACCCCTTGAAGAACTTTAAGAACTAAATTCAAACTCCATGGCGGAGCAACAGGTTTAAACACAGGCTTGATTGTAACTAAAGCCTGACAGAACAACTGAACGTCTGGAACATCTGCCAGACGCTTGTGCAGTAGCATTGATAAAGCAGATATCTGTCCCTTTAAGGAACTAGCTGATAGCCCCTTCTCCAATCGTTCTTGGAGAAAGGACAAAATCCTATGAATCCGGATCTTACTCCATGAGTAGCATTTGGATTCGCACCAATAAAGATATTTACGCCATATCTTATGATAGATTTTCCTGGTGACAGGCTTTCGAGCCTGAATCAAGGTATCTATGACCGACTCAGAGAAACCACACTTTGATAAAATCAAGCGTTCAATCTCCAAGCAGTCAGCTGCAGAGAAATTAGATTTGGATGCTTGAACAGACCTTGAATTAAAAAGGTCCTGAGTCAGTGGCAGAGACCATGGTGGCAGAGATGACATGTCCACCAGGTCTGCATACCAAGTCCTGCGGCTGCGTGGCCACGCAGGTTCTATCAAAATCACCAAAGCTCTCTCCTGTTTGATTCTGGCAATCAAACGAGGAAGGAGAGGAAATGGTGGAAACATATAAGCCAGGTTGAACTACCAGGGTACTGCTAGAGCATCTATCAGTACTGCCTGAGGATCCATTGACCCGTATCGAGGAAGTTTGGCATTCTGACAAGATGCCATCAGATCCAATTCTGGTGTGCCCCATTGCTGAATCAATTGAGCAAACACCTCCGGATGGAGTTCCCACTCTCCTGGATGAAAAGTCTGATGACTTAGAAAATCTGCCTCCCAGTTCTCTACCCCTGTGTAAGGATTCCGCTTCAGGTTTTACCTATGCCTTTCCCATTCACCTTATGTAAGGATTCCGCTCCATGTTTTACCTATGCCATTTCCATTCACCTGACTTCAGCCTTACCTGTACTTAAGGCATCAGCTGACTGCAGACAGGTGCTTAATTATTAAGTTTCTAGACTAACTCTGAAGCGTGTCTGTTTTCCACTTGCTGTGTGTTTTTTCTGACAACAAACCAGTCTGCTTTTCTTCCAATTACTGAATCAGCTACTACCTTGGGATTACTTATTTTCTACTGCCGGTTCATATGCTCATTTTGCCTACAGAAAGTTTTACAGAGGCGAGTTTTTCTTTTTAGCGTGCACGCTACAACAGAGACTTAATCCATACTGCAGTGTGTTTGCTGCCGTCTCCCTCTGAGTTTCTATCTCATCTGAGCCACTGAAGTGTTTCTCACACACCGGACTTCAATCTCTCTTCCACTGCAACACAGCGCAACTCTTCTACAAACAACCTCCCACGGACTAAGTGCAAGGACATCTCAGAACTAATTCTGCTTCTATTACACACCATCCGGTGACTGGGGGTAAGCGCTGTAGTTACTTTAAGCTGTGCTGTACAAATAAACATTGAACTTTGCTTTTCCCTGCTACTCTACTGACCGCAAGACTATCAGAACATGTGTATACCGTTCTGTGACAAACTAACTAATAGTGTCTAAAACTGAGAGTTACACTTCACACTGAACTGTTATATCTTATTCCAGCACTAAAAGCAACACTACCTGCTTTCTGGAACTCTGCTTTTCTTTATCAAGATTTATTGTACTGGGAGCTAGCTGAACTCTAAAGATTGTTACTAAGAAATTGATTTATTTTTTATATTTCTTCTGATGCAGACTTTGTTTATGTCTATACTAATGCTGTGACGTTCAACAGCATATATGTTTTACATCATTCGTTGCCAGACAAGTTTCTGATCTGCAATTCAATTACTTGAGAATAATAACTTCACTGAAAGCAGCTTGGTCTATGCTGTTCAATAGTCTATTTGCCAAAAGTGATACAAATCATTTATTTTGCATACTCTGCAGTTGTGATCCATCCTCACTCTCTACTAAATCGTTACAGAATATTTAACCCTCTCTTTACAGTGGGACAGCAATCGCATGACGAAAGAAGCTATAATTGACACAGGAGCCCAAGGGAATTACATAGATAAAGCTATTGTTGAAAAAAATAAAATTCCTCTCATCACTAAATTGTCTCCTGTCTCTATACGGGTTGTAGATGGGTCTGAAATTTCTTCTGGTCCTATTACTCAGCATACAATTCCCATTCTGGTATCCACCCTAGGTTCACATCAGGAATACATCACTTTTGATGTTATTACCTCTCCTCTATTCCCCATTGTACTAGGGTTGCAATGGCTTCGTTTACACGAACCTGTGATCAATTGGAGTTCTTTGGAAGTAAAACTTGATTCACCATATTGTCAGCAAACCTGTCTAAATCATTCTGTCCTCTTCCATTTGACAGAAACTCCACACATACCTAAAGTATATGAGAAGTTTGCAGACGTATTCAGTAAGAAGGAAGCTGATACTCTACCTCCTCATCGGTCGTATGACTGTCCGATCGACCTAAAACCTGGTACCACTCGTCCCTACGGTCATCTCTACCCTCTTTGCCAACCCGAGCTTGATCATTTAAAGACGTATTTAGATGAAAACTTAAAAAAAGGTTTTATACGTCCTTCAGTCTCTCCAGCAGCAGCCGGGTTCTTCTTTGTAAGAAACAAAGATAACTCCCTTCGACCAATCATCGACTTCAGGGAACTCAATAAAATCACGATAAAAAACAGGTATCCCCTACCACTCATCCCCGAACTCATTGAACGCCTCCAACATGCCAAAATCTTCACCAAATTAGATCTAAGAGGGGCTTATAACCTTGTCTGCATAAGAGAAGGGGATGAGTGGTTGACCGCTTTTAGGACAAGATACGGCCTGTTTGAGTACCTGGTAATGCCGTTCGGGTTAACTAACGCCCCGGCCACATTCCAGTATTTTATTAACGATATATTTCACGATCTTCTTGATACTTGTGTGGTTGTATACCTGGACGACATTCTAGTGTACTCAAACACGCTTGAAGAACATGTTAAACATGTTAGTTGGATACTTTCCAGGCTCCAAGTTCATAGGCTATATGCAAAGCTAGAAAAGTGTGTATTCCACACCAAAGAAATAGATTTTTTGGGGTACTCCATTGGCCCAAAAGGTATCCAAATGCAGGCTAACAAAGTCGATTCAGTAAAAAACTGGCCACAACCAAAAAATAGGAAGGAACTACAACGTTTCCTCGGGTTTAGCAACTATTATAGAAAGTTTATTAAAAATTTCTCTCAAATTGCTAAACCTCTCACTGTACTCACCAGTTCCAGTACACCTTTCACCTGGAACTCCAAGGCAACTGAAGCTTTCAACTCATTAAAAAACTCCTTCTGCTCTGCTCCAATACTTCAATTTCCTGACCCTTCTCTCCAATTCATTTTGGAGGTGGATTCTTCCGATTATGCCCTTGGAGCTGTCCTCTCGCAAAGACGCAGTATATCCCAACCACTACATCCAGTAGCTTTCTATTCCAAAATTCTTTCTGCACCTGAGATGAACTATGCTGTTGGAGAAAAGGAACTCCTGGCGATTAAACGTGCCTTTGAACATTGGAGGCATCTCCTGGAGGGCACCGTCTTACCAATAATCATCTACACGGATCACCGTAATCTCGAGTTCCTACAGAGGAATAAAACTCTCTCTAGTCGACAGGTAAGATGGAGCCTATACTTCAGCAGGTTTAACTATCAAATCATCTACAGGCCCGGTTCTAAAAATGGAAAGGCGGACGCACTTTCTAGGAAAGACCCTAGACCTCCAAACACTCAGGAATCTACTTCTATCGTTCCCCCCGATAGATTTTTGGGTCTACTGTCCACCTTCAAGACGCAACTTGAAACTGCTTTACGGTCAGATCCTCAGTTACCTCAACTCCGACTATCTCGTAGAAACAACCTCTACTATCATGGGACTCTATTGTATGTCCCCGAGATTCTTAGACCTGCTCTAATTAAACAACATCATGATCCACCTCTCCTTGGACATCCAGGTATTATGAAAACAAAGGAACTTCTCAGCAGATCCTACTGGTGGCCAAATTTGGAAACATCTGTTAAAAACTATATCTCAAACTGCTCCATCTGCATTACTTCCAAAAAGGAAAGGGCCAAGCCATATGGACATCTTCTTCCAATTCAAATACCTGATAGACCTTGGTTACATCTCGGCATGGACTTCATAGTTGAATTACCTGTGAGTTCAGGTTTCAACACCATTCTAGTTGTCACAGACATCCTGACCAAAATGGCACATTTTATCCCTTTTAACAAACTTCCCACTTCTAGTGAGACAGCACAACTCTTCTTAAATTCGATTGTCAGATACCACGGAATTCCTTCCATCATAACAACTGATAGGGGTACTCAGTTTACCTCGAAGTTCTGGAAAAGTATTTCTGCTCAACTGAAAATTGATCATCGCCTAAGTACTGCCTTCCATCCACAAACAAATGGCCAAACAGAGAAATTAAATCAATGGCTAGAGCAGTATCTACGCTGCAGTGACGTGCAGTGAGGTCAGAGGCTGGTGAGGCACTGGCTACATTGGAAGCCCGAGAAACACATATATGAACCTAATAGAGGTAGCTTAAAGGGATACTAAACCCATTTTTGTTTTCTTTCTGTGATTAGTTTGGGATATTCACTTATTATTTGTTTATATTTAACTATAAAACTGATTATAAACACTGCTGCTAGATGGCAAAAGACATGTGCACGCTCCTGAGCACACCTAGGATTATTCTTTAACAAAGGACAGAAAGAAAATGATCAAATTTGCTTCACTCTGTCGGTATCCAATGCACTACTGAGAGCTAGCTGCTAACTAGTGACTGCATGATTTTTGTCATTGGCACACCTCATCTGTTCAGCTAGCTCCAGTAGTGCATTGCTGATTCTTTAACAAAGGATATCTGGAGAATGAAGCTGATTTGATATTTGAAGTAGTACAGCTAATCAGAGGAGATATGCAACTGGTCATTTATTAGTCAGGGGTATAAAGAGGAACAGTAGGGAAGCATGCATGATTGTTAAAGGGATACTAAACCCAAATTGTTTCTTTAATGAATCAGATACAGCATGGAATTTTCAGCAACTTTCTAATTTACTCCTATTAATTTTTCTTCATTTTCTTGCTATCTTGATTTAAAAAGCAATAATGTAAAGCTTAGGAGCAGGCCCATCTTTGGTTCAAAACCTGGGTTATGCTTGCTTATTGGTGACTAAATGTAGACACCAATAAGCAAGCGCTATCCAGGGTTCTGAACCTAAATTGGGCCAGCTTCTAAGCTTTACATTCCTACTTTTTAAATAAAGATACATATTTTTCTGCAGGTCACTTTAAAATTAAATTAAGTTGTAAAATTAGGCAGTTACACTAAAGCAGTTTCTCAACCATAGTCCTCAAGTACCCTAAACAGGCCAGGATTTAATTATTGCTGAAGCAGTGCACAGGAGAAATAATCAGCTTATGGATGAAAGCAGGTTAGTAACCATGGTGTTACTGATCAGCTGATCATTTCACTTGTGCACTAGTTCAACTATAATAAAAACTGTCCTGTTGGGGGTACTTGAGGACCGCTGTTGAGAAACACTGCACTAAAGCACCAGCTCATCTAGTACCATACCTAAAGGAGCTAGATACATTACTAATACCAGTGGAAAGTGCAACATCTGCCCTTACACAAAAATGGCATCAAACCTGTTACCCTTCAACTTGAAATAATTCCTTCAAATAATAAAGTGGGATCTTAAGGCTTTATTACAGATGTAAAGTTTTCTGGAAAATTAGTGCATCTAGGCCAATAACCCTACAATCATTACAGTGCTCAGCAATGTTCCCTCTAGCTAAAATAGTTAAATGTAGTATTTAGTACAACAGTAGTGGGAGTAATATGTAAAAGACAAAAATGCATTTAGCTGTGTGGGTCGGCAGATTATTCATTTTAGATTGTAAGCTCTTTTTAAAGCAGGATACTCATTATAGCTCTCCGGTATAAAATGAACCAGAAGAACAGTTGAACTATTGTTTGCCTTTTTTTTAAATGTGGGTACATGATATGATTTTTATTTAAGCTGCAACTCCTACATATATACATGCTGGCATTTCCTGCAATTGTTAAGAATATATACAGTTTGTGAGTGAGAGTGTGTGTATATATATATATATATATATATATATATATATATATATATATATATATATATATATATATATATATATATATATATATATATATACATACATACACACACACAGTATATATTCTTAACAATTGCAGGAAATATCATCATGTATGTACATCTTACAGATAAGTGTAAAAATACAGCTTTGTACCATTTTTAATTTATTGAACCTTTTTTATAAAGTAAATTTTCTTGCAATTTGAGGAAGAGACAGAAAGATGATATGGTGGGCTCTAATATCATGATCCTCTACACTTACAAACATCACACTGCACCCTAATATACATTTATTAAAGGTAATAAGCATATATATGTGTATATTTAACTTACAAAGTTATAATGTCCACTGCCCATCCTGTGAGTAGAATTACATAGTCCATTTCCTAAGCTCCATGCAATGTGTATAAAAACAACAGGCTGCCAGACATCATACAAATAACACCCCTCTGCTTGTGTTCACTAGGGAGGGAGAGGTTCTGGCAATGGTTGCTATGGCAACTTTTGAAGTATCCTGAAGAACTTATAGCGTTCTTGTGAGTGAAATAATTTATGATATTTGTGTTTCACTTAAATCCTCTTAATGTGCACAAAATGCATTCTCTTCTCTTATCTGCATCTCTCCTTTGACCTCTCTGCTACGGATAATACTTTTTATCTTGTACACTAAACACACACACTCCCCTTGCCTCCTCTCACTGTGTTATGTGCGCTCTTGCAGCTGTCAGCATTTTGCCAGCACACAGTGCAGTGAGAGGAGGCAAGGGGAGTGTGTAGCAGATAAAAAGTATAATCCGTAGTAGAGAGGTCAGATGAGAGATGCAGATAGAAGAGAGTGTGTTTTGTGCCCATTAAGAGAATCAAAGTGAAACACAAGTATCATCAATTATTTCATTCATTGAAGCTCCAAGCAGACACGCAGACAGTGATTATGCAATGCTGAGTACTGAGAGGATGGAGGCAAGGGGAGTGTGACTGTAACAAGTTAAATTTTAAAAGTATTACCGTAGCAGCCTGTTGTCAGAGGAGAGATGTAGATTGTGTCCCCCAGTCTGTGTGATGCCACATGACAACCTTCTACTCAGTGCTGCCTGAGCAGTGAGCACTGGCTGTCAAAAACCCCTGTGCCAGCAGCAGCACTTGTAAAAGTTGAATATGATCCGATTCCGGATCTCTACCATACAAATGGGGCCACTGTAACTGACATGGGAGCACTGCTCTGGGCTGTTTGCTTTACCTCAAAGGCCATAAAAAAGGAGGGGGAGCTGGAACAGGACACGCGCCATCACACTCACACAGGTCTCTGCTCTCTCGGCTTGAATCTTGATTTCCTTCCCGCCAGTCCTACTGAACGCCTCTAAGTCACATGATGTGACTGACTGAGCAGTGAACACTCTGCACGTCACACTCTGGCAGACTGGTAGTGCTCATTGGCTCCCGAGTCCCGAGGCTGCTTTGGATAGCAGCCTCTATTGGGAGCGTAAGGGCCGCGAAGAGCGACACCACTAGGTGGTGCTGGCTCTCGCAGCTCATACAAGCCATCCATGTTGTGCAATGGAGGGCAGCTGAACAGCTCACTGCCTCTCCAGTCTCCTTTATTGTACAACATGGATGGATCGCTACATGGCGGCAGACGTGGGGGGGGGGGGTACCTTGGGGGGCGGGGCTTACACTCGAAAAAAAAAAACAACACATTTTTATTTATTTTTTTAATATTATTAAAACTATTATTAAAAACTCTTTTTTCACACTTATGGCAGGGTAGGCACTGCCTCCCCTGCCTCCTATGACAGCACGTCACTGCTACGCTGTTATTGCTCTTATCAGCAAAATGAATGGTCACAATACCTATATCTGGCCGAATTTGCCTACAATAACTCGGTTAATTCATCCACCAAAGTTTCACCCTTCTTTGCAAACTATGCTTTTCATCCTCATTTCTCCCTGGAACAAACGGATAACCCAAATTCTCCTTCTGTAGATGATCTACTACAGAAGCTCGCTGAAAACTTCCACTTCCTAAAAACAAATATTCTACAGGCTCAGACCTCACAGAAGAAATACTACGACTTACGCAGACGACCATCACCATCTTATGCCATAGGCGATAAAGTTTGGCTTTCGACAAAAAACATCAAAATCCCTGTTCCCAGTAAAAAACTAGCAGGATTATATATCGGACCATTCACTATCACTCACGTTGTTAACCCAAATGCAGTTACTCTGGACCTTCCTAGTTCTATACCCATCCATCCTACTTTCCATGTGTCCCTTCTTAAACCAGCTTCAGATGATCCTTCAGTGAAAACCATTTTACCACCTGTACCTGTACCCCTAGATTCGGACACTTATGAAATTCAAGACCTCCTGGATTCCAGACGGCATAAAGGTGTTTTACAATATCTGGTCAGATGGAAAGGCTACTCACCTGATGATGACACTTGGGAGCCTTATACCAATATAGATGCACCTAGACTCATCTCCCGTTTCCACAGACGTTATCCCCTTAGACCTAAACATCAAGCCGAGGATCGGCTTGCTTGAAGGGGGGCGTATGTAAGGATTCCGCTTCAGGTTTTACCTATGCCTTTCCCATTCACCTTATGTAAGGATTCCGCTCCATGTTTTACCTATGCCATTTCCATTCACCTGACTTCAGCCTTACCTGTACTTAAGGCATCAGCTGACTGCAGACAGGTGCTTAATTATTAAGTTTCTAGACTAACTCTGAAGCGTGTCTGTTTTCCACTTGCTGTGTGTTTTTTCTGACAACAAACCAGTCTGCTTTTCTTCCAATTACTGAATCAGCTACTACCTTGGGATTACTTATTTTCTACTGCCGGTTCATATGCTCATTTTGCCTACAGAAAGTTTTACAGAGGCGAGTTTTTCTTTTTAGCGTGCACGCTACAACAGAGACTTAATCCATACTGCAGTGTGTTTGCTGCCGTCTCCCTCTGAATTTCTATCTCATCTGAGCCACTGAAGTGTTTCTCACACACCGGACTTCAATCTCTCTTCCACTGCAACACAGCGCAACTCTTCTACAAACAACCTCCCACGGACTAAGTGCAAGGACATCTCAGAACTAATTCTGCTTCTATTACACACCATCCGGTGACTGGGGGTAAGCGCTGTAGTTACTTTAAGCTGTGCTGTACAAATAAACATTGAACTTTGCTTTTCCCTGCTACTCTACTGACCGCAAGACTATCAGCACATGTGTATACCGTTCTGTGACAAACTAACTAATAGTGTCTAAAACTGAGAGTTACACTTCACACTGAACTGTTATATCTTATTCCAGCACTAAAAGCAACACTACCTGCTTTCTGGAACTCTGCTTTTCTTTATCAAGATTTATCGTACTGGGAGCTAGCTGAACTCTAAAGATTGTTACTAAGAAATTGATTTATTTTTTATATTTCTTCTGATGCAGACTTTGTTTATGTCTATACTAATGCTGTGACGTTCAACAGCATATATGCTTTACATCATTCGTTGCCAGACAAGTTTCTGATCTGCAATTCAATTACTTGAGAATAATAACTTCACTGAAAGCAGCTTGGTCTATGCTGTTCAATAGTCCATTTGCCAAAAGTGATACAAATCATTTATTTTGCATACTCTGCAGTTGTGATCCATCCTCACTCTCTACTAAATCGTTACACCCTGGGATATAGATTGCTGATAGATGGCAAGAGTGAGTCTCTGCCCATTGGATTATCCTGGAAACTTCTATCATCGCTAAGGAACTCCTTGTTCCCCCCGATGATTGATATAAGCCACAGTCGTGATGTTGTCCGACTGAAATCTGATGAATCTGGCTGAAGCCAGCTGAGGCCATGCCTGAAGAGCATTGAATATCGCTCTTAATTCCAGAATATTGATCGGTAGGAGGGCCTCCTCCTGAGTCCACAAACCCTGTGCTTTCAGGGAATTCCAGACTGCACCCCAGAAGGCTGGCGTCCGTCGTCACTATAACCCACGCTGGCCTGCGGAAACACATTCCCTGGGACAGGTGATCCTGTGACAACCACCAAAGAAGAGAATGTCTGGTCTCCTGATCCAGATTTATCTGAGGAGATAAATCTGCATAATCCCCATTCCACTGACTGAGCATGCATAGTTGCAGTGGTCTGAGATGTAAGCGAGCAAACGGAACTATGTCCATTGCCGCTACCATTAGTCCGATTACCTCCATACACTGAGCCACTGACGGCCGTGGAATGGAATGAAGAGCTCGGCAGGTGGCTAGAATCTTTGATTTCCTGACCTCCGTCAGAAATATTTTCATATCCACCGAGTCTATCAGAGTCCCTAGGAATGAAACTCTTGTGAGAGGGGAAAGATAACTTTTTTACATTCACCTTCCCCCCATGAGATCTTAGAAAGGCCAACACGAAGTCCGTGTGAGACTTGGCTAGTTGGAAAGTCAACGCTTGAATTAGAATGTCATCTAGATAAGGCGCCACTGCTATGCCCCGCGGCCTTAGGACCGCCAGAAGGGACCCTAGCACCTTTGTGAAAATTCTGGGAGCCGTGGCCAACCCGAAGGGAAGAGCCACAAATTGGTAATGCTTGTCCAGAAAGGCAAACCTGAGGAATTGGTGATGATCTTTTTGAATAGGAATGTGTAGATACGCATCCTTTAAGTCCACGGTGGTCATATATTGACCCTCCTGGATCATTGGTAAAATAGTCCGAATGGTCTCCATCTTAAAGGATGGGACTCTGAGGAATTGGTTTAGGATCTTGAGATCTAGGATTGGTCTGAAGGTTCCATCTTTTTTGGGAACCACAAACAGATTGGAGTAGAACCCCTGCCCCTGTTCTGTTTTTGGAACTGGGCAGATCACTCCCATGGTAAATAGATCTTCTACACAGCGTAAGAACGCCTCTCTTTTTGTCTGGATTAAGACAATCATGAAAGATGGAATCTTCCCCTTGGGGGAGAATCTTTGAAATCTAGAAGATACCCCTGGGTTACGATTTCTACAGCCCAGGAGTCCTGAACGTCTCTTGCCCAAGCCTGAGCAAAGAAAGAAAGTCTGCCCTGTGAATTGACCTTGCGTAGCTTTGAGAAGCTGTTTTCTAAAAGACAGGTTTGCTGGCCTCAGCTATTGTGTGCTATAATTACGTTTAAGTGATAAACATTCCATTGTTTAATCACCTCCAGAGAGCAGATGCCTAGGTGATAAGAAAAGTCAAATGTCTTGTGTTTAAATTGTTATCTGCTTGAATAATGTAATCCTATTGTGGCCTGTCAAAGGGCGTTGTCTCTCTAGCTAATGTACAACATTCTTTCAACCCCCCATCTGGGGTTAGACCTGCATATATACTGGGCATATGGCCCTTAATAAAGTACACTCTGTTTTTTACACTCAATGTGGAGCTTGGTCTCATGTTTGAGGGGAAAACTGGTTGGGGTTGTGAATTGCTGATTCCCTATTCAGGACATTGTTCATCTGGTATTAACCCTTGGTATCCTGTTGGTACCATAACAATTGGTGGCAAGCGACGGGAGGATCCTTATCGCCCAGAAGAGCAACTACACAAGCCAGTAACCTCAGGAAGAGGGGGATTATTACAATTGTGACTAAGATGGAAAGAGTACCAGGGACAGAAGGAACCAATGGGCCCAGCATATCAGACAGAGCCCCTGAAGAAGCAAGCTTTGATCGGGCGGTTAAAATAAGACTGGCATATTATGGCCCCAACCCATCTGCCGAAATTATCGACCGGGTCATAGCAGCTGTGGAGGCCAACCTTTTTCGCCAAAGCGGCGCTGCAGCAGCCCAAGTCACAGCAACCCCAGTGGAAAAGGGAAAAGTACATTTTGCAGCTTTTAAAAACTTCCTGGAAACAGAAGGAGAGATTGATGGGTACCTTGCGGATTTTGAGAGGCAATGTGCACTACACAAGGTACCCACAGAGGACTGGGTCACGATATTATCCGGAAAATTATCCGGCCGGGCCAGTGAGGTTTTGCGGGCCATTCCAGATGAGGAAGTTGGGGATTATAATACTGTGAAAGAGGCTCTGCTCTCCAGGTATGCGGTTACACCGGATGGCGGTTCAGAGACACTGTTAAATTAGCTGGTGATTCCTACGTTGAGTGGGCATGTAAGGTGCACCGCACAACAGCTCACTGAATAGCGTATCTGGGGAAGAGGTACTGCAGCTATTCCTGTTGGAACATTGCTTTGACAAGTTATCAGCAGGAGTTAGAGAGTGGTTTCGGGACCGCAAACCCTCCACCCTGCATGAAGCTGCTCGCCTGGCAGATGAGTATACGGATGCCCGTAAACCGGACACTGCTACCACTAAGCCCCCTGCTAGAGTGGAGTACAGACCCCCAGTCACCCCAGCAGCTGCCAGTTACCAACCCCCGGCGCACCGCTATACCACACGGCCTCCGGCCACGAACTACCCTCAGACAGCCCGGTTCAATTTGCGGGGCTACTCACAACCTATTCGGTGCTTTGGATGTAAGCAACTAGGGCACAAAAGACCAGAGTGTCCCCTAAACGCAGCGAACCAAGCACAGTCCTGGAGAAGACCCGCCGGCGGAATCCCACGTAATCCTCAGCCTGCGGCCCGCTACGTAGAGGCGCAAGAATGCTGGGGCAGCCTACATGAAGCAGACCCCGTGCAAGCTGCCCACCGGAATAACCGGCAACTGATTAAAGTGAATGGGAAGGAGGTCAGTGGTCTACGGGATACTGGTGCTACCATGACCTTGCTTCGAAAGAACTTGGTGTCTGAGAAACAGCACACTGGAGACACTGTGGCTGTGAGGGTAGCAGGGGGCACTGTGTTCCGCCTACCTGTTGCCAGGGTACATTTGGATTGGGGAGTGGGCGCTAGACCTATGAATGTGGGGGTCAAGAAGGACTTACCTGCTGATGTTCTCCTTGGAAATAACTTGGCCCTCCTTGTTTCTGCCTAAGCTCCCATGGGTCCCGCTGATGTTAACCCTGTGACTACCCGTGCCCAGATCCGTGCAGCAGAGACTGACCCACCTGCTGCTAAGCCCCAGGACGCTAAGCTCAGTAAATCTCTATCCGCTATTGATACGTGGAAGTCCCGTTACAATGCGCTGATGAAGGAGAAGAGTCACGTAGAGGATGAAATGGTCACGTTAAATAATCATGTAACAGTGCTAGCGGGAGAGAATTACGTTTAAGTGATAAACATTCCATTGTTTAATCACCTCCAGAGAGCAGACGCCTAGGTGATAAGAAAAGCCAAATGTCTTGTGTTTAAATTGTTATCTGCTTGAATAATGTAATCCTATTGTGGCCTGTCAAAGGGCGTTGTCTCTCTAGCTAACGTACAACATTCTTTCAACCCCCCATCTGGGGTTAGACCTGCATATATACTTGGCATATGGCCCTTAATAAAGTACACTTTGTTTTACCTTGAATGTGGAGCCTGGTCTCATGCTTGAGGGGGGAACTGATTGGGGTTGTGAATTGCTGATTCCCTATTCAGGACATTGTTCATCTGGTATTAACCCTTGGTACACTGTTGGTACCGTAACATGCCCCCTATTAGATCCGCTCCCGGATTGGGGGCTACCCTTTCATGCTGTCTTGGTGGCAACAGCAGGCTTCTTGGCCTGTTTACCTTTGTTCCAAGCCTGGTTAGGATTCCAGACTGGCTTGGATTGAGCAAAGTTCCCCTCTTGCCTTGCAGCAGGGGAAGAGGAACCACCTTTGAAGTTCCGAAAGGAACGAAAATTATTTGACTTATCCTGAAATGAGCTCTTTCAGTTCAGGCCCGAATAGGGTCTTACCCTTGAAAGGGATGGCTAAAAGCTTAGATTTTGATGACACATCAGCAGACCAGGACTTAAGCCATAACGCTCTACGCGCTAAAATGGCAAAACCTGAATTCTTCGCCGCTAATTTAGCCAGTTGAAAAGCGGCATCTGTAATGAAATAATTAGCTAGCTTGAGAGCCCTAATTCTATCCAGAATATCATCTAATGGGGTCTCAACCCGAGGAGCCTCCTCCAGAGCCTCGAACCAAAAAACAGCAGCAGTAGTTACAGGAACAATGCACGCTATAAGTTGGATAAGAAAACCCTGATGAACAAATATTTTCTTTAGGAGACCCTCTAATTTTTTATATATAGGATCTTTGAAAGCACAACTGTCCTCAATAGGTATAGTTGTACGCTTAGCCAGGGTAGAAATAGCTCCCTCCACCTTAGGGACCGTCTGCCACGAGTCCCGCATGGTGTCTGATATGGGAAACATTTTCTTAAAAGTAGGAGGGGGAGCGAACGGAATACCTGGTCTATCCCACTCCTTAGTAACAATGTCTGAAATCCTCTAGGGACCGGAAAAACATCAGTGTAGGTAGGAACCTCTAGAAATCTGTCCATTTTACACCATTCCTCTGGAACTACAATAGGGTCACAATCATCCAGAGTCGCTAAAACCTCCCTGACCAATAAGCGGAGGTGTTCTAGTTCAAATTTATTAGCCGTCATATCTGAGTCTGTCTGAGGGAACATCTTTCCTGAATCAGAAATCTCTCCCTCAGACAGCAAATCCCTCACCCCCAACTAAGAACATTGTGAGGGTACATTGGATATGGCTAATAAAGCGTCAGAGGGCTCAGCATTTGTTCTCACACTAGACCTACTGCGCTTCCCCTGCAACCCAGGCAGCTTAGATAAAATCTCTGTGAGGGTAGTATTCATAACTGCGGCCATATCTTGCAGGGTGAAAGAATTAGACGCACTAGAAGTACTTGGCGTCGCTTGTGTGGGCGTTAACGGTTGTGACACTTGGGGAGAATTATATGGCATAACCTGATTCCCTTCTGACTGAGAATCATCCTGCGACATACTTTTATTAGCTAAAATATGTTCTTTACAATTTATTGATGCATGAGGGACACATTCTAAGTGGAGGTTCCACAAAGGCTTCTAAACATATTGAACATTGACTTTCCACAATGTCAGACATGTTGAACAGGCTAGTAATGACTATAAACAAGCATGAAAACACTTTATTTAGTGAAAAAAATAACAATCTTAAAAACGGTACTGTGCCTTTAAGAGAAAAAAAAGTATACACATTCTGCAAAACAGTCTAAACATGCACCAATTTTTTCAAAATGTTGTATGTTGACCCACTATAGGTAGTTACGATTGCACCACAAAATATTTTAACAATAAACCCCTTAATGTTCAAACCGAATCGAAAATAGGCCCAGATCCGGAAAAAAAACCTCAGCACCTTGCCACGGCCCTGCTGTGGCCCTACCTGCCCTCAGGGATCGAAAATGTGGGGTAAAAGCTTCAATTTGGCCCAACACACACACCAGGGCCCTCAGGAGTTTGCTGCTTGCTGATAAAAGTACTGCGCATCTGAGGCGTGAAAATAGGCCCCGCCCATCTCACTCGATGTTCCCTGAGCCTTAAAGAACCGCACCAGAGCGGTTATAACTAGCCATGTGGGTTCCAAGACCCTAAAAATAAGCCATGTGTGTCCCAATAAAGTTGCCCAAAACGTTTATTGCCCACAAAAAACGTTAAAGCACTCCCATCCAAAAAACGTTTGCACACAAACATTTTACATTCAGTGTCAACCATATATGTAACTGGCCCCATAAGAAAGCTAAGTAATGCCCTTCTTTTTAGCTCTAGGATTACTGCTTACCCTTACGCTCCTGGGTATAATGTCAGTCTTTCTGAAATATCACAGTCTCTCCAGAAAAAATATGACTGAACATACCTCATTGCTGCATAGCATGAAACCATTCCTCACACTGAAGTTTTCCTGTACTCCTCAGCTTCTGTGGGAACAGCAGTGGACCTTAGTTACAAATGCTAAGATCATCATCCTCCAGGCAGAAATCTTCATCCATCTCCTGCCTGAGAGTAAATAGTACACACCGGTACCATTTTAAAATAACAAACTCTTGCTTGAAGAAAATAAAAACTAACAGTTTATCACCTCTTTCACTTTACCCTTCCTGCTTAGAGCCGGCAAAGAGAATGACTGGGCGGTGGAGTTAAGGGGGGAGCTATATAGACAGCTCTGCTGTGGGTGCTCTCTTTGCCACTTCCTGTTGGGAAGGATAATATCCCACAAGTAAGGATGAAACCGTGGACTCTGTACATCTTGCAAAATAAATATGACTGCTCAAGAAGTCTGCTCCCAGTATTCACTCTTGAAATGTTTATAGTGAAAAAACAATGAATGTGAGCGTCCGCCCACCGAACAATCCACAGCAATCATGACAAACGAACTCCAGGTTTCTCCCAAGTGGTTAATGTAAACCACTGAGCTGAAATTGTTCAACTAGAACCTGAAAAACCGGCTAATCAGGGCCGGCGTTTGGCTAAGGCATTCTAGTCAGCCGTCTTAGGGCGCCCCCAGCAGGGGGGCGCCGGATCTGCTGGCATTGAAGCAGCGTGATGTGTAATGTGAGAGCAAAAAATTATTTGTGCACCCGATTTTAGGGCTGCCATTTGTCCCGCATTGCCCCTGGGCTGCTGCATTGTTTGATTTTTTTTTTTTTTAAATGTTTTTTTTTCATTGCGCCCTCCTTACCACTTGGTCATCATGTGACCACAAATTACCACAATACCTGCACAGTCAGTGCAGTCACGTGTCAGTTTTTGGAGCGGGGATCAGGACTGAGGTCTGTGCGCAGTGTCTGTGTCTCTGAGGATGGCAGTGAGTGACTGTGTGCTATGACTTGATTCAGATGATCGGTCATCCATCTCCATTTGAGGGTGGCCGCTGCAGCCAGGGCAGTGTCTGCTGACTGCTGAGCAATTTTTTGGTACCACGAAAAGGTTTAAATAATACTCCAGACTTCTTTCTGCCAGAGGGACTGGGACGATTCCCCCGAGAGATGAGAGATCCCTCTCACACCCCAGGAAGGCGTCTCTCTTTTCTGGTCTTGAAGATATGTTTGACAGGAGGAATCTGCCTATGGGCGGATAAGACTTGAAACCTATCCTGTAGCCCTGGGAAAAGACTTCCAGAACCCAAGGGTCTATAATGTCTCCTCTCCAAGCCTCCGCAAACAGAGATAGTCTGCCCCCTACATGGTCCAAGGATGGACCAGGGGCCGCCCTTTCATTCTGACTTTGATTCGGCAGGCTTCTTGTTCTGCTTGGACTTGTTCCAAGAGTTAGCTGGCTTCCAAGATCCCTTGGAATGCTCCGACTTTGCAGCAGGCTGCTGGTGCTGAGACTTGTCCGCACGAAAGAGAAGAAAAGTAGATCCCTAAGGCTTAGCCTTCTTATCCTGAGGCAAGAAGGCACCCTTGCCCGTACATATGATAGAATCCAGGCCCGGACCAAACAAAACTTTCCCCTTGAATGGGAGGGAAAGCAAACGAGACTTGGAAGTCATGTCAGCAGACCAAAACTTAAGACACAGAACCCTGCGGGCTAAAACAGAAAACCCTGATGTCTTAGCATTCAGGCGCATAATCTGCATGTTTGCATCACAAATGAGCCACTCTTAAGGCCTTGATTCATTCTAAAATCTCATCGAGAGGAGTCTCCACCTCGACCATTGCTAATAGAGTGCCACACCATTACGTAGCTGCACCAGCCACTGCATAGACCGCTGCCGCAGGTTGAAAAACGAACCCCGTAAGTTGGAACATCTTCCGCAACATGGACTCCATCTTTTATCCATGGGTTCTGTAACAGCACCCCCAAGCATAAAAGGGTTAAACCACCGTTTAGTAGATCTTCCCTTTCAGAGGCACAGCATACAGTAAATTTCCCCTTTTTCCTCCCCCCAAGCATGAGTCAAAGCTCCATGGTGAGGGTCAAACAGATATCAGCAAGAGCTGTGGGTTTATTGTTCTTATATACACATTCTTACACATTAGTACCACCCACAGGGTTTTGTAAAACAACCAATAAACACATACAATAGTCTCAGACACTCCCACACAAAATCATCCCCTCTGCCTGATGCAATTACCTACACAATGGTTGATGCAGTTACCTTACACAATGGTCGATACAATTACCTTACACAATGGTTGATGCAGTTACCTTACACAATGGTTGATACAATTACCTTACACAATGGTTGATACAATTACCTTACACAATGGTTGATGCAGTTACCTTACACAATGGTTGATGCAGTTACCTTACACAATGGTTGATGCAGTTACCTTACACAATGGTTGATGTAATTATCACAGGCAGAGAATTACAGTTCCCTTTGTGACCAAATGAAGCATGGCTTTTCTGCCCAAAACCAGTTCCACAGAGTCTTCTATCCTGGAGATAATTGGGAAGTAATACAATTATCTCCAAGGACAGAGGCAAAACTCCATTGAACACATGGTAGCAAAAGACAATAATATACATAAAACTATATAACTATGCAGCTATTGCATAAAACAGGTACATTCAAAAAATCCCCAGATAGCCTAGATCTGAGCGCACATTATTACTGAATGGCGCTCAGGTCACACACATACAGTTCAATCGCCATGGAGCCAAAGTCTTTCACATAGTCTTTCGTTATACGAATGGGATCCATGGCATAGCTATCTGGGGTATTACTGTTCAAATAGGGCAAGCACCGAACGACTCGGCCTTCGTTTCCCTGCAGGGGAAAATCAAGCGTTTCAACAGGGGGCCATAGTCTAAAGGCAGCAGGCGGGCAACCAGGCTCCTCCAATGCACAGTGGCGAGATTGGTCTCGTCACAGGTTCCTTGAAAGAGGAGCTATCCTCTAGCAGAATAGTCGTTCTCTTAGCGAGCATGGAGATAGCATCATCAACCTTAGGGTCTGTTCCACACAGTTCAAGCTGCACGTCTGAAACGGGGAAAAGCTTTTTAAAAGAAGAGGGGGGGAAGAGGGGGGGAAGAGGGGGGGAAGAGGGTGAACCAAGTTTCTCCCATTCATTCTTAATAATGTTAGCCAGTTTGACTGGAAATGGGAAGGCCTGGGGCACTACCCTGTCCTCAAACCCTATGCAGTTTAGAGATCGAAGGTTCCTCCGGTAGTTTCGGTTCCGGGAACCTCCAGCGTAGCAAGCACCTCTTTCAGCAGAAAGCGCAAATGCTCTATCTTAAATTTAAAATCAGACTCTTCTGCGGACGGAGGCTTAGACATAGCTGATTCTGACCCAGAAGTGTCATCCTCCGATAAGTTGTCCTCCTCAGCGGATAATCTGTCAGACATCCAACGGAGTCAACAACCCCTGGGACGGATAGCTGTGCCATACCTTCCGCTTAGTAGGATGAGGCATCGCATTAATGGCCATAGAAACCACCGTCTGTAATTGATTGGCGAAGTCTGGAGGCCAAAGGGCCCCTCCCACAGGATTAGTAGTGCCCTGGGGAACTGCTTGTGTAATCGGAGATGATTGCAGGGAACGCTCAGTCGTACTAAATACCTTATTCCTTTTGGAAATAACAATATTGTCAAAGCATGTGGAACAGTGTTGCGTAGGCGGCTCAATTGGAACCTCCTCACAATATACACAGTTAATGGCTTTAGATAAAGAGGGAGTATTCTCTAAGATATAAGAGTCCTCCATAGCTTGTGCCTTTATTGCGGACTTGATTAAAAAATAAATGGCACCTTTATATCCCAATGGCCGGTGCACTCACCACATCCTATGACCCAGTCTACAAGAAACAGCCTTCGTCTCCTCCGAACACAGGTCGAGAAAGGAAGTTTGCAGAGGCGACACCCGGTCACATGGAGTGCCATGCAGGACCGCTCCTGCACTCGAGAGAAAAACGTGCCAAAAGGCCCGCCTCAATCCCTCACTATGACCTGTGTTCCACACTGACAGAGCCTCATCTCACACAAATGCAGTAAGAACACAAACAATATTATGCATAATAAACTCTCCCCTGTTCAATAGCCCCCTTCCGAGGGTATAACCCTAGGTTCTATAAAGCTAAAAGGAGCCACACTGTCACCCTGTCTTCATGCGTTATCAAATATATAAATTAAACAATCTTACCAGAATCAACGCCATGGAACAGGAACACGGAGGTGTTAAACTGAGTCGGGATGGTTTTGCAGAAAGACTCTCCCTGCATCTCCGGACTCTAACAGTCACCCATGCTCTCACTGAGAGGCTGACGGGGCTTCTTAAAACTCCAGTCCCATTTTGAAGAGTACTACCTTCCACAAGAGACTACTCCGATCTTCCGACACTTCTCTGCCAACCTCCTGTGACGAAAGGCAAAGAATGACTGGGAGAGGTATTTAAGCCTTTGGCTGGGGTGTCTTTGCCTCCTCCTGGTGGCCAGGTTCTTAATTCCCACAAATAATGAATGAAGCAGTGGACTCTCCTTCTATTAAGATGGACACTATATAACATCCACACTCAAGACAACAGCCCATATCGCCCCTCTGTTTTGAGACAAATAAAAGGCAGGAATTTCAAGAATAAGGCGCGCAATTTCACCAATAATGTAGCGCTTCTTGTTCTGATATAAATAATTCAGTGAGACAGGCAGAAAGGATAAAAGGCAGCATCCTCACTCCCAACATAAAATAGCATCGTGGCTAGTGTAGTCCGCTCCTAGCTAGTGAGCTGCAGCTGCCCATAATACATTGATACCGCTCACGGAACGTTTCTCTTTTCTGCAATAGAACAAGAGAAAGGGAGTGTCTAAATCTGCTGAAACGAAAAACACTCCGTTTTTAGCAAAGACAAAATGTAAAAACAAATTGCAATGAGCAGTCTCTCTCACATACATATAAAGTGAAGGACACCAAGGTACATTTGAAATTAAAGACATTATTTTATAGTGCTTGGTGTTATACTGATGCAGATACCAATGATCCTATAACCAGCCCTCCTCTGGCTATACCCAGGAGCCAGTGTCACTACTGTGTCTTTGTATAGTGCTTGGTGTTATTATACTGATGCAGATACCACTGATCCAATAATAAGCCCTCCTTGGGTTATACCCTTGAGCCAGTGTCACTACTGTGTCATTATATAGTGCTGTGTTTTATTATACTGATGCAGATACCACTGATCCTATAACCAGCCCTCCTCTGGCTATACCCATGTGCCAGTGTCACTACTGTATCTTTGTATAGAGCTGGGTGTTATTATACAGATACACATCCAGTATTTCACTCAGGCTTTATTTATTCCATAACTTGACACCCAATATCGCTAGCAGTCTCTTGACAAGCCACTAACTTTATTCCTATTTAATCAGAAAGAAAAGATATACTAAGGTTGTGGCGGACACCTTGCCTATCCCTGCTGTAACCTGCCCTTAACAATATCCTTACTAAGGATCTACTGTGTCCCAATGATAATGCGGATAACTGATAGAAGACAAAGGCACTTACCTGCATCTAGCTGTCTAGCATGAGGACAGCTTACCCGGTGTGAGGATGCTACTCCCCACAGAGGCCTGTAGGGGAAAAAAAAAGAACGATCAGAAGAAACCTACTCTGGCTTTCTGTACTAGGGCAACAAAGTGTTTGGAAAACCCAGCAAGGCCCACAAGTTCCTAACTGCTTTAAAGCCACCACAGCCCTACTGAAGAGGCTAACGTGGAGTATGGTTAGACCCAATCTTTAGAGGAAAGGTCAGAGTAAACCTACTCTGGATTTCAAAAAATTTAAATCTTGATTGAAGTGAAATAAATTCAATCTTCTTCAGACACCAAAACCTCACCTCCTCAATGCACTGAAGGCAAAAAGAAATACTGGGGTTTGTGGGAAGGGAAACTTAACAGTTTAACTGTTGTGCTCTTTGCCTAGTCCTGCTGGCCAGGAGTGATATTCCCAACAGTAATTGATGAAGCCGTGGACTCACCATATCTTAAGAAAGAAAATGTACTTGTTTTACTCTCTCTTAGGGAGGTTTGGGTTAATAGTTTTAGGCATTTTATGCAAGCTTTTGATTACTTCACCCTCCCCCTAAAATTCTCAGCAGTCACATCTTTGTAAAAGGTGGATTAACAGTTTTGCATCAACAATCATGATAGTAGAATCATTCTTTGCAAAAGTAACTAAGGTGAATCAGGGCTAAAACACCTTAAAGGGACATTATAGACCAACATTAATATAGGCTACTTAAATAAAGCATTAAGTAAAGAACCTTTTCAATTTACATGCATTACCTATTTTGCAGCTATTTCCTAAAAATGGGAAAAACCACGCAGGGTGTTTTCACTGAGTATGTTTACCTTAGTACTATAATCACTGAGCTATTGTTTTCCCCTCATTACCTACAGCCAGGAAGTCACCGACATCTCTGGCATACTGACGCTACACTAAGTTATAGGAGGTCTGGTGAGAAAGTTTTATTTGTAAAATAAAAACAGTACAATATACACAGAACTGCCTAAAACTCTCCAGATGAGTTTCCACCTCCTCCGGTAACATTGTGCAGCTCCTCACCAGACTAAACTTCAGACACTTCTGAGAAACAATCTCCTAGTAAGGAACATATTTCACTTAGAAATGTGTGAGACGTTTGCTGCACCAGATTCTTACAATGTAATAAATGGGAAAAACCATGCAGGGTGTTTCACTGAATATGTATATGTACGTACTATACTCTAATCACAGCTATTGTTTTCCTTGACATGCCTGGCACACTGAAGCTGCACTGTTATGAGGTCTGCTGAAAAACAGAATTTATGCTTACCTGATAAATTACTTTCTCCAACGGTGTGTCTGGTCCACGGCGTCATCCTTACTTGTGGGATATTCTCTTCCCCAACAGGAAATGGCAAAGAGCCCAGCAAAGCTGGTCACATGATCCCTCCTAGGCTCCGCCTACCCCAGTCATTCGACCGACGTAAAGGAGGAATATGCATAGGAGAAATCATATGATACCGTGGTGACTGTAGTTAGAGAAAATAATTCATCAGACCTGATTAAAAAAAAAAACAGGGCGGGCCGTGGACCGGACACACCGTTGGAGAAAGTAATTTATCAGGTAAGCATAAATTCTGTTTTCTCCAACATAGGTGTGTCCGGTCCACGGCGTCATCCTTACTTGTGGGAACCAATACCAAAGCTTTAGGACACGGATGATGGGAGGGAGCAAATCAGGTCACCTAGATGGAAGGCACCACGGCTTGCAAAACCTTTCTCCCAAAAATAGCCTCCGAAGAAGCAAAAGTATCAAATTTGTAAAATTTGGTAAAAGTGTGCAGTGAAGACTAAGTCGCTGCCTTACATATCTGATCAACAGAAGCCTCGTTCTTGAAGGCCCATGTGGAAGCCACAGCCCTAGTGGAGTGAGCTGTGATTCTTTCAGGAGGCTGCCGTCCGGCAGTCTCATAAGCCAATCGGATGATGCTTTTAAGCCAAAAAGAGAGAGAGGTAGAAGTTGCTTTTTGACCTCTCCTTTTACCAGAATAAACAACAAACAAAGAAGATGTTTGTCTGAAATCCTTTGTAGCCTCTAAATAGAATTTTAGAGCACGAACTACATCCAAATTGTGCAACAAACGTTCCTTCTTTGAAACTGGATTCGGACACAAAGAAGGCACAACTATCTCCTGGTTAATATTTTTGTTAGAAACAACTTTCGGAAGAAAACCAGGTTTAATACGCAAAACCACCTTATCTGCATGGAACACCAGATAAGGAGGAGAACACTGCAGAGCAGATAACTCTGAAACTCTTCTAGCAGAAGAAATTGCAACCAAAAACAAAACTTTCCAAGATAGTAACTTAATATCTACGGAATGTAAGAGTTCAAACGGAACCCCTCGAAGAACTGAAAGAACTAAATTGAGACTCCAAGGAGGAGTCAAAGGTTTGTAAACAGGCTTGATTCTAACCAGAGCCTGAACAAAAGCTTGAACATCTGGCACAGCCGCCAGCTTTTTGTGAAGTAAAACAGATAAAGCAGAAATCTGTCCCTTCAAAGAACTTGCAGATAATCCTTTCTCCAAACCCTCTTGTAGAAAGGATAGAATCTTAGGAATTTTTATCTTGTTCCATGGGAATCCTTTAGATTCACACCAACAGATATATTTTTTCCATATTTTATGGTAAATTTTCCTAGTTACAGGCTTTCTAGCCTGAATAAGAGTATCAATGACAGAATCTGAAAACCCACGCTTTGATAAAATCAAGCGTTCAATCTCCAAGCAGTCAGTTGGAGTGAAGCCAGATTCGGATGTTCGAATGGACCTTGAACAAGAAGGTCCTGTCTCAAAGGTAGCTTCCATGGTGGAGCCGATGACATATTCACCAGGTCTGCATACCAAGTTCTGCGTGGCCACGCAGGAGCTATCAAGATCACCGAAGCCCTCTCCTGATTGATCCTGGCTACCAGCCTGGGAATGAGAGGAAACGGTGGGAATACATAAGCTAGGTTGAAGGTCCAAGGTGCTACTAGTGCATCTACTAGAGTCACCTTGGGATCCCTGGATCTGGACCCGTAGCAAGGAACCTTGAAGTTCTGACGAGACGCCATCAGATCCATGTCTGGAATGCCCCATAATTGAGTTATTTGGGCAAAGATTTCCGGATGGAGTTCCCACTCCCCCGGATGGAAAGTCTGACGACTCAGAAAATCCGCTTCCCAATTTTCCACTCCTGGGATGTGGATTGCAGACAAGTGGCAGGAGTGATTCTCCGCCCATTGAATTATTTTGGTCACTTCTTCCATCGCCAGGGAACTCCTTGTTCCCCCCTGATGGTTGATATATGCAACAGTCGTCATGTTGTCTGATTGAAACCTTATGAATTTGGCCTTTGCTAGTTGAGGCCAAGCTTTGAGAGCATTGAATATCGCTCTCAGTTCCAGAATGTTTATCGGGAGAAGAGATTCTTCCCGAGACCATAGACCCTGAGCTTTCAGGGGTTCCCAGACCGCGCCCCAGCCCACCAGACTGGCGTCGGTCGTGACAATGACCCACTCTGGTCTGCGGAAGCTCATTCCCTGTGACAGGTTGTCTAGGGTCAGCCACCAACGGAGTGAATCTCTGGTTCTCTGATCTACTTGGATCGTCGGAGACAAGTCTGTATAATCCCCATTCCACTGTCTGAGCATGCACAGTTGTAATGGTCTTAGATGAATTCGCGCAAAAGGAACTATGTCCATTGCTGCAACCATCAAACCTATTACTTCCATGCACTGCGCTATGGAAGGAAGAAGAACAGAATGAAGTACTTGACAAGAGCTTAGAAGTTTTGATTTTCTGGCCTCTGTCAGAAAAATCTTCATTTCTAAGGAATCTATTATTGTTCCCAAGAAGGGAACTCTTGTTGACGGGGATAGAGAACTTTTTTCTACGTTCACTTTCCACCCGTGAGATCTGAGAAAGGCTAGGACAATGTCCGTATGAGCCTTTGCTTTTGACAGAGACGACGCTTGAATCAGTATGTCGTCCAAGTAAGGTACTACTGCAATGCCCCTTGGTCTTAGCACCGCTAGAAGGGATCCTAGTACCTTTGTGAAAATCCTTGGAGCAGTGGCCAATCCGAATGGAAGTGCCACAAACTGGTAATGCTTGTCCAGAAAGGCGAACCTTAGGAACCGATGATGTTCCTTGTGGATAGGAATATGTAGATACGCATCCTTTAAATCCACCGTGGTCATGAACTGACCTTCCTGGATGGTAGGAAGAATTGTTCGAATGGTTTCCATTTTGAACGATGGAACCCTGAGAAATTTGTTTAGAATCTTGAGATCTAAAATTGGTCTGAATGTTCCCTCTTTTTTGGGAACTATGAACAGATTGGAGTAAAACCCCATCCCTTGTTCTCCTAATGGAACAGGATGAATCACTCCCATTCTTAACAGGTCTTCTACACAATGTAAGAATGCCTGTCTTTTTATTTGGTTTGAAGACAATTGAGACCTGTGGAACCTTCCCCTTGGGGGCAGTTCCTTGAATTCCAGGAGATAACCTTGAGAAACTATTTCTAGCGCCCAAGGATCCTGAACATCTCTTGCCCAAGCCTGAGCAAAGAGAGAGAGTCTGCCCCCCACCAGATCCGGTCCCGGATCGGGGGCCAACACTTCATGCTGTTTTAGTAGCAGTGGCAGGTTTCTTGGCCTGCTTACCCTTGTTCCAGCCTTGCATCGGTCTCCAGGCTGGTTTGGTTTGAGAACTATTACCCTCTTGCTTAGGGGGTGTAGAATTTGAGGCTGGTCCGTTTCTGCGAAAGGGACGAAAATGTGGCTTATTTTTAGCCTTAAAAGACCTATCCTGAGGAAGGGCGTGGCCCTTTCCCCCAGTGATGTCTGAAATAATCTCTTTCAAGTCAGGGCCAAACAGCGTTTTACCCTTGAAAGGAATGTTAAGCAATTTGTTCTTGGAGGACACATCCGCTGACCAAGACTTTAGCCAAAGCGCTCTGCGCGCCACAATAGCAAAACCTGAATTTTTCGCCGCTAATCTAGCTAATTGCAAAGTGGCGTCTAAGATAAAAGAGTTAGCCAATTTAAGTGCTTGAACTCTGTCCATAACCTCCTCATACGAAGATTCTTTATTGAGCGACTTTTCTAGTTCTTCGAACCAGAAACACGCTGCTGTAGTGACAGGAACAATGCATGAAATTGGTTGTAGAAGGTAACCTTGCTGAACAAACATCTTTTTAAGCAAACCCTCTAATTTTTTATCCATAGGATCTTTGAAAGCACAACTATCTTCTATAGGGATAGTAGTGCGTTTGTTTAGAGTAGAAACCGCCCCCTCGACCTTGGGGACTGTCTGCCATAAGTCCTTTCTGGGGTCGACCATAGGAAATAATTTCTTAAATATAGGGGGAGGAACAAAAGGTATGCCGGGCCTTTCCCATTCCTTATTTACAATGTCCGCCACCCGCTTGGGTATAGGAAAAGCATCGGGGGGCACCGGGACCTCTAGGAACTTGTCCATCTTACATAATTTCTCTGGAATGACCAAATTGTCACAATCATCCAGCGTAGATAACACCTCCTTAAGCAGAGCGCGGAGATGTTCTAACTTAAATTTAAATGTAATAACATCAGGTTCAGCTTGTTGAGAAATTTTTCCTGAATCTGAAATTTCTCCCTCAGACAAAACCTCCCTCCTGGCCCCTTCAGATTGGTGTGAGGGTATGTCAGAACCATTATCATCAGCGTCCTCATGCTCTTCAGTATCTAAAACAGAGCAATCGCGCTTTCTCTGATAAGTGGGCATTTTGGACAAAATGTTTTTAATAGAATTATCCATTACAGCCGTTAATTGTTGCATAGTAAGAAGTATTGGCGCACTAGATGTACTAGGGACCTCTTGTGTGGGCAAGACTGGTGTAGACACAGAAGGGGATGATGCAGTACCATGCTTACTCCCCTCACTTGAGGAATCATCTTGGGCAACATCATTATCAGTGGCATCATTGTCCCTACTTTGTTTGGACACTATGTCACATTCATCACATATATTTAAATGGGGAGGAACCTTGGCTTTCAAACATACAGAACATCGTCTATCTGATGGTTCAGACGTGTTAACAGGCATAAACTTGATAACAAAGCACAAAAAACGTTTTAAAATAAAACCGTTACTGTCACTTTAAATTTTAAACTGAACACACTTTATTACTGAATATGTGAAAAAGTATGAAGGAATTGTTCAAAATTCACCAAAATTTCACCACAGTGTCTTAAAGCCTTAAAAGTATTGCACACCAAATTTGGAAGCTTTAACTCTTAAAATAACGGAACCGGAGCCGTTTATACATTTAACCCCTATACAGTCCCTGGTATCTGCTTTGCTGAGACCCAACCAAGCCCAGATGGGAATACGATACCAAATAACGCCTTCAATAAGCTTTTTCAGTGGTTCTTAGCTCCTCACACATGCATCTGCATGCCTTGCTTTCCAAAAACAACTGCGCATTAGTGGCGCGAAAATGAGGCTCTGTCTATGACTAGAAAAGGCCCCCAGTGAAAAAGGTGTCCAATACAGTGCCTGCCGTTTTTTTAATACAATCCCCAAGATTAAAAGAACTATTTATAGTTATAATCCACTAAATATACTTATAAAGTAATCGTTTTAGCCCAGAAAAATGTCTACCAGTCTTTAAAGCCCTTGTGAAGCCCTTTATTCTTATACTAAACTAAGAAAATGGCTTACCGGTTCCCATAGGGAAAATGACAGCTTCCAGCATTACCAAGTCTTGTTAGAAATGTGTCATACCTCAAGCAGCAAAGTCTGCCCACTGTTTCCCCCAACTGAAGTTACTTCATCTCAACAGTCCTGTGTGGAAACAGCCATCGATTTTAGTAACGGTTGCTAAAATCATCTTCCTCTTACAAACAGAAATCTTCATCTCTTTTCTGTTTCAGAGTAAATAGTACATACCAGCACTATTTTAAAATAACAAACTCTTGATTGAAGAATAAAAACTACATTTAAACACCAAAAAACTCTTAGCCATCTCCGTGGAGATATTGCCTGTGCAACGGCAAAGAGAATGACTGGGGTAGGCGGAGCCTAGGAGGGATCATGTGACCAGCTTTGCTGGGCTCTTTGCCATTTCCTGTTGGGGAAGAGAATATCCCACAAGTAAGGATGACGCCGTGGACCGGACACACCTATGTTGGAGAAAACTGTTTTCTTTGTAAAATAAAAACTGTGAAAAAGATAGATAGCAGGAAAGTTTTAGGCAGTTCTGTTTCTCACCTCTTCCGGTAAGACACTACAGATCCTTACTCCCTCTCCTCACTGGACTAAACTTCTCACAGACTCTTCTGAGAAACAATATTTCTAGTCATGAGTTTAGCTCCTGTAAGCTAATTTGCCTAAAAAACAGAATTTATGCTTACCTGATAAATTACTTTCTCCAACGGTGTGTCCGTCCACGGCGTCATCCATAACTTGTGGGAATATTCTCTTCCCCAACAGGAAATGGCAAAGAGCACAGCAAAAGCTGTCCATATAGCCCCTCCCAGGCTCCGCCCCCCAGTCATTCGACCAACGGTTAGGAGAAAAAAAGGAGAAACTATAGGGTGCCGTGGTGACTGTAGTGTATAGAGAAAGAAATTTTTCAACCTGATTAAAAAACCAGGGCGGGCCGTGGACCGGACACACCGTTGGAGAAAGTAATTTATCAGGTAAGCATAAATTCTGTTTTCTCCAACATTGGTGTGTCCGGTCCACGGTGTCATCCATAACTTGTGGGAACCAATACCAAAGCTCTAGGACACGGATGAAGGGAGGGCGCAAATCAGGTTACCTAAACAGAAGGCACCACGGCTTGCAAAACCTTTCTCCCAAAAATAGCCTCCGAAGAAGCATAAGTATCAAATTTGTAGAATTTGGCAAAAGTGTGCAGAGAAGACCAAGTCGCTGCCTTACATATCTGATCAACAGAAGCCTCGTTCTTGAAGGCCCATGTGGAAGCCACAGCCCTAGTAGCGTGAGCTGTGATACGTTCAGGAGGCTGCCGTCCGGCAGTCTCATAAGCCAATCGGATGATGCTTTTCAGCCAGAAAGAGAGGTAGCAGTAGCTTTTTGTCCTCTCCTCTTACCAGAATAAACGACAAACAAAGAAGAAGTTTGTCTGAAATCCTTTGTTGCTTCTAAATAGAACTTTAAAGCATGGACTACATCTAAATTGTGTAACAAACGTTCCTTCTTTGAAACTGGATTCGGACACAAAGAAGGAACAACTATTTCCTGGTTAATATTCTTGTTGGAAACAACCTTTGGAAGAAAACAAGGCTTGGTACGTAAAACAACCTTATCTGAATGGAATACCAGATAGGGTGGATCACATTGCAAAGCAGATAATTCAGAAACTCTTCTAGCAGAAGAAATAGCAACCAAAAACAGAACTTGCCAAGATAGTAACTTGATATCTATGGAATGCAAGGGTTCAAATGGAACCCCTTGAAGAACTGAAAGAACTAAATTTAGACTCCAGGGAGGAGTCAAGGGTCTTAGGGTCGTTTGTGTAACAATACAGATAAGGCAGAAATCTGTCCTTTTAGAGAACTTGCTGACAATCCCTTATCCAAACCTTCTTGGAGAAAGGAGAGGATCTTAGGAATTTTAATCTTACTCCAGGAGAATCCCTTGGATTCACACCAGCAGATATATATTTTCCATATCTTATGGTAAATCTTTCTAGTCACAGGTTTTCTGGCTTGGACCAGAGTATCTATCACTGAATCTGAAAACCCACACTTGGATAAAATCAAACGTTCAATTTCCAAGCAGTCAGCTGCAGAGAAACTAGATTTGGATGTTCGAATGGACCTTGTACTAGAAGATCCTGTCTCAAAGGTAGCTTCCATGGTGGAGCCGATGACATATTCACCAGGTCTGCATACCAAGTCCTAAGCGGCCACGCAGGAGCTATCAGAATCACCGAGGCCTTCTCCTGTTTGATCCTGGCTACAAGCCTGGGAAGGAGAGGGAACGGTGGAAACGCATAAGCTAGGTTGAACGACCAAGGCGCTACTAATGCATCCACTAGAGTCGCCTTGGGATCCCTGGATCTGGACCCGTAGCAAGGAACTTTGAAGTTCTGACGAGACGCCATCAGATCCATGTCTGGAATGCCCCATAATTGGGTTAACTGGGCAAAAACCTCCGGGTGGAGTTCCCACTCCCCCGGATGAAAAGTCTGACGACTCAGATAATCCGCTTCCCAGTTGTCTACTCCTGGGATGTGAATTGCAGATAGGTGGCAGGAGTGATCCTCCGCCCATTTGATGATCTTGGATACCTCTGTCATCGCCAAGGAACTCTTTGTTCCCCCTTGATGATTGATGTAAGCTACAGTCGTCATGTTGTCCGACTGGAATCTTATGAATCCGGCCTTCGCTAGTTGAGGCCAAGCCTGGAGAGCATTGAATATCGCTCTCAGTTCCAGGATGTTTATCGGGAGAAGAGACTCTTCCCGAGACCATAGACCCTGAGCTTTCAGGGAGTCCCAGACCGCGCCCCAGCCTAATAGACTGGCGTCGGTCGTGACAATGACCCACTCTGGTCTGCGGAAACTCATTCCCTGAGACAGGTGATCCTGAGTCAACCACCAACAGAGTGAGTCTCTGGTTAACTGGTCTACTTAAATCTGAGGAGACAAGTCTGCATAGTCCCCATTCCACTGATTGAGCATGCACAGTTGTAATGGTCTTAGATGAATTCGAGCAAAAGGAACTATGTCCATTGCTGCAACCATCAATCCTATTACTTCCATGCACTGAGCTATGGAAGGCTGCAGAATAGAGAGAAGAACTTGACAAGCGTTTAGAAGCTTTGACTTTCTGACTTCTGTCAAGAAGATCTTCATTTCTAAAGAATCTATTATTGTCCCCAAATAGGGAACTCTTGTCGACGGAGATAGTGAACTCTTTTCTACGTTCACCTTCCACCCGTGAGATCTGAGAAAGGCTAGAACAATGTCTGTATGAGCCTTTGCCTTGGAAAGAGACGGCGCTTGAATTAGAATGTCGTCCAGATAAGGTGCCACTGCAATGCCCCTTGGTCTTAGAACCGCTAGAAGGGACCCGAGCACCTTTGTGAAAATTCTGGGAGCAGTGGCTAGTCCGAATGGAAGAGCCACGAACTGATAATGATTGTCCAGAAAGGCAAACCTTAGGAACTGATGATGATCTTTGTGGATAGGAATATGTAGATACGCGTCCTTTAAATCCACGGTAGTCATATATTGACCCTCCTGGATTGTAGGTAAAATTGTTCGAATGGTTTCCTTTTTGAACGATGGAACTCTGAGAAATTTGTTTAGAATTTTTAAATCCAGAATTGGTCTGAAAGTTCCCTCTTTTTTGGGAACTACAAACAGATTTGAGTAAAATCCCTGACCTTGTTCCACAGTTGGAACTGGGTGTATCACTCCCATCTTTAACAGGTCTTCTACACATTGTAAGAATGCCTGTCTCTTTATTTGGTTTGAAGATAAGTGAGACATGTGGAACCTTCCCCTTGGGGGTAGTTCCTTGAATTCTAGAAGATAACCCTGAGAAACTATTTCTTTTCTTTTTTTTTTTTTTTTTTTTTTTAAAGTATTTATTTATTGTTAACGTACACACAGTCGTCTTGTCACAAGCCTTGTGACAAGGTTACAAACAATATTCTTTACAGAGGAGAGACAAGTCTTAACAAATTATAGAGCATTTAAGCCAAAAAACAATGATTTTTAAATAAGAAGAAAAGCACAGCTTAAATATAGTAGATACAGTGGTGTCCCAGGGACTCTGTATTAGTAAAGTGTGACCAAAGAAAATTATAGACTGTGTATCACGTAATTTTGAGTTTATCCTGGGGAATATATAAATCTAATCTCTGTAAGGACGTAAATACATGGATACCTGTCCTAGGGTGGGTTAAACATACTTTTAACTGATGTCAATACGGGGGGGGGGAGTGGAAAGGGGTGGGGAAGGAGGGCACAGAAAAAGGAAGAAAAAAAGAGAGAGAGGGAAAAAAAAAAAAAAAAAAAAAAAAAAAAAAAAAAAAACCCAAAGAATTTACATTGCCCCCCAACCCTCTCTGCTCTCTCACTGTTCGGCCCAAAATGCTGGGTATCTGCCCGCATTAATCAATTCAAGAATGTAGGCCGATTGGCTAAGTGGCTTAATTAATTGCTGCTGTGCCTGGAAGGGAAGTGACAATATTACTACGCCCCATTTTTCTAGGAATCTCTTTATATGGATCTCATTGTACTTAGATATTGCATATTGTTCCACCATACATTGTTTCAATACTTCTTTTTTGAATTTTATGAAAGAAGGAAGGTGGGAGAGCTTCCAAGATGTCAGGATCGCATTCCTAGCTAATAAAATTACAGTATTAATTAGCTTATAATTCTTTTGCTGTTGTGAAAATTTAACTAAGAAAATGACCATTTGAGCCTCTAACCTAATTTCTGTATCTAAGATTTTATTCAACCAGAACTTTATTTTCAGCCAGAACTGTTGGACTTTAGGACATAACCAGATACAATGTAAAAGATTTGCTTGTTGGGCCTGACATTTCCAGCATCCGATAATTTTTCTATACCATTTAGACAATTTGTCAGGGGTGATATATGTCGCATAAATCATTTTTAAATGCCTTTCGCGCCATGCTAAGGCGTTTCCTGTTTTATTCAACAAGTTCAGGCTTACTTGAATTTGTTGAGGCCTAAGCTCTGGAAAGGTATTATTCCAAATAGCTACTATTTTCTCCAGTTGGGCCTCGTGATTGGAAAACGACATCAACCGGTAAAATGGAGAGATTGACGAGGCCCCGCTGGTATATTGATTCATTAGGCTCCTTAACGGGGCATATGTCCAATTAGAGCCGAATTTAAGTTTAAGATCTGTAATGTAATGCTTTATTTGCAAATACGCAAAGTGATCAGTTTGAGGAAGTTCGAACTCTGCTCTGATGTCGAGGAATGATCTAATTATTGTACTAGGAGTAACTAGTTGTTTTAAAGAGGTCAGCCCTTTCAATTTCCACCTCTCAAAAACCTTATATGTGAAACCTGGAGCAAATCCTGGGCATCCCTGAATTGGAAGATATTCCGAAACAAATGGGGTTGTGCCAATTTCTACACAGAACTTCTGCCATGCCAGGATCACATTTTTAAACGTCGGCATTTTAGCAATTAGCGGAGGCAGTTGTGGAATTGGGCAATGTAGAAGAGCTTTTAAGTTGAATGGGTGGACAAGGTTTGCCTCCCCAGCAAAGACAGTGAAAAATTCTTTCTCTGAGATCCAATCAGCCGCCAGTTTTGCGATTGAAGCAATATTATAGTGGGTAATATTCGGGAAAGCGAGACCCGCCGACTCTTTAGAAAGTGATAATGCACTTAATGCAATTCGGGGTCTTTTTCCTTTCCAGAGGAATTCATTAGATGTTCGGTTAAATAATTTTATATCTGCCTTATGTAAGAGGAAAGGTATATTTTGGAGAAGATATATTAACTTTGGTAAAAGTATGATTTTAATAAGCATAATACGTGCTGAGAGAGAAATAGGGAGAGAGGCCCAGTCATTCAATTTCTGCTTACAATAATTGAACAATTTAACATAGTTCAACTCATACCATTCGTGTGGAGATTTTGACATTGTTATTCCTAAATATTTTATTTGAGTAACTTCTCTAAATGGGTGATCTAATACATGGCAGGCAGTTCTGTGTATCCACAATAGTTCGGATTTTTGAAGATTAATTTTGTAGCCAGAAAATGACGCAAATATTTGCACTGACTCTAATAGCTTAGGAAGGCTTTCTTTTAGGCCAGCTAAAAAAAGGAGTAAATCGTCAGCATACAGAGCAAGAACATATTTTTGTTTACCAATCTGGATACCTTCTAGCTGTTGTCTAAGGAGGATCGCCAATGGTTCTAATGATATGTTGAAGAGGATAGGCGAAAGGGGGCATCCCTGCCTAGTGCCTCTCTGTAGGATAAAACGATCCGTAATAGTGCCATTGATAAAGATTGCTGAGGATGGATTGTTATAGATAGCCTTGATCAGATTTGTGAAATTCCCGGAAAAGCCAAACTTTTCCAAGGCCGAAAAGAGATGGTCCCAGCAGATATAGTCGAAAGCCTTTTCGGCGTCGACTGTTAGGATGGCAGCGTCTTCTTTTTTTAACACTTTCTTATTATTCCGCAGATAGTCCAGTACCAGCATAACCTTACGGATATTTTTTGTCGGGCTTCTCCCCATCATGAAACCAGCCTGATTATCATGTATAATATTATTTAGGTGGGGGGCCAATCTTTTTGCAATTATGGACGTAAGTAATTTATAATCAAAATTTAATAGGGAAATAGGTCGATATGAAGAAGGAATTTAAGGATCTTTTTCTTTTTTGAGAACTAGAGCTATGTTAGATGCCGCAAAATACTGGGAGCATGGGATATCTGCGGAATAATAAGAATTAAATAGGTTATGTAAGGTAGGGGCTATTTGGTCTGCAAGGATCTTATAGAATTCGTCAGGGAGCGAGTCGGGGCCGGGGGCTTTGTTAAGTTTGGCATGTTTTAATACCAGTAAGAATTTCTTGTGTAGAGAGCGGAGCATTGAGTTGATTAATTATCTCTTGTGGCAATTTGGGGATCTTTACCTTATCCCAGAACCTCTCTTTTGATTCTATATTGGGAGGTTCAGCTTTATAAAGATTTTTAAAGAAGTCTGTAAACGTATGTTGAATGTCGTGATTGGAGGTAAATCTATTTTTCCCACATCTAATTGCAGTGATATAGTTAGAAGATCTCTTTTTAGTGATTTTTAACGAGATATTTTGCTGCTTTCCCGGAGTAGCCACCATAGAGTGATTTCTTTCTTATGTCTTCAGATATCATTTGTTGTTTGAGAAAGATATCCCTTTGTGTTTTTAAATTTGTATATTTTTCTCCAAGCTTTTTGGAGGGATCAGCTATGAACGCATTGTATGCGTTCCTCACACTATTAGAGTTGGATTTCTTTCTGTAGAAATTTTTTTTTAAGAGCACACATGTAAGCCTTAATATCCCCACGTAACACAGCTTTTCCAGTCTCCCAGAATATTTCTGGCTTGTCCTTATAGGCATGGTTATAACTCTCAAATTCCCTCCATTTGTTGGCTAACCAGTTTTGGAAATGTAGGTTGCTATGTAGATGGTTGGGAAAGAAGAAATTATTATTCGGTCTAGGTGTAAGAGATTTAGAGTTGAGTTCTAAAGCTATAACCGCGTGGTCAGAAAGAACTATATCTTTAATATCGGCCTGTACCTCCTTGCCACTTAAGTTTTCAGAGATTAAAAACATGTCTATGCGCGACAACGCTTGATATCCTTTAGATAGACATGTAAAAGCTTTAACATCTGGGTTCAAACTTCTCCAGATGTCATATACACCTACTTTATGACAGAATTTTTGTAGTGTTCGTGTTTTCTTAACTCGCTTAGTACTTTTAGATCTACTTAATCTGTCTAAATTGGGGTACGCTGTTAAATTGAAATCCCCTCCAATCACGACATTGCGTCCTCTATATACTACTAATTCTAATGCTAAATCCTCCCAAAACCTGGCATCAGGTTGGTTGGGGCCATAAATGTTACAAAGAATAAAAGAGCTCTTCTCTATTTCAATGTCAAGAATTTGATAACGGGCCTCTGGATCAATTTGGCTCTTATTTATTTTATATTTTAAATTTTTGTTAATCAATATTGCCACTCCTTTCTTCCTAACCTGTGACGGGGCAGCGACCACCTCCCCCACCCATCTAGATTTGAGTTTGTCAATTTCATGCCTTTTTAGATGAATCTCTTGAAGCATAGCAATACCAGGCTTATGTGATCCCAATAATTTTATTACGGCTTTCCGTTTGATAGGGGAAGTAATTCCACCTACGTTCCAGGAAAGAATTTTAATCGACCCTATGCCCGATCCAATTTTACTAAGGTACTGCAAGACATTTTATAACAAGCCATAAGTTTATAAAGTAACAAGCGATCACAAGCCGTAAAATATATTAGAGCAAAAGAGCAGAGGGGTGGAGAGGATGCAGAGGAAGAGAGGAAAAAAAAAAAAAAAAAAAAAAAAAACAACAAAAAAAAAAAAAAAGGGGGAAGAAAGGAGGCCCCCCCGTTTACATACCCATAATAAAAATACATCTTTACATACATACTCTTGAAAAGACCTTCTTTTCAACAATAATTTTACAATAAAAAAATTGCTCATAGTCCAACATAAAAATGACTTCAATCAGTCAAACCAATCCTTACCATTCAAGGGATACCATTATCTAAACAAAACTTCAGCGCTTCTGCAGTATTATTTAATATACTTGTTTGACCCTCAATAATCATGATTAATCTTGCCGGATAGACAAGCCTAACATTATAGTTTGCTTTCATAAGTCGAGAACAAAAGGGAGACATTTCTTTCCTCTTATTCGTAGTTTCGGAGGAAAAATCTTGAAAGATTAATACTTTTTGTTGCTCTAATATTAATGGATTAGTTTTTCTGTAGTATTTAAGAATATTAATCTTGTCCTGGAAGTTTAGCATTTTAACCAATATGGGTCTGGGTCTAGTAATACCTTCAGAATTTTGCCGTACTGGACCCACTCTGTGAGCTCTTTCAATAATCATAGGCGTCGGAGGGGCTGGCATTTTTAATAATTGGGGGAGTTTAATTGAGACGAAAGCAACTAGGTCTGAGTATTCTGTGGATTCGGGCAGACCAATAATTCTTAAGTTGTTTCGCCGCGAGCGGTCCTCTAGGTCCTCTAATTTGGCTTGTAATACAGCTATTTGAGACCCAGATTCTTTATTTAACTGCTCACATTTATATAGTCTATCTTCAGAGTCTGAAATTCGAGTGTCAATTTCCTCTAATCGAGCTGTAAACTGCCTCACTTCCAGGACAATATTATTTATATCTTGTTTAATTTCTTGTTTAACAACATCTAATTGCGGGGAGATCATCCTTGAAATCTGCTCAACTAATTCAGAAAAGTCAGAATTTGGGCCTATACCATTATATTGTTCTTGTGCAACTAATAAGGAGCTCTCAGATAATTTAGTAGATTTCTTGTCTTTATGTTTGGGAGGCATGGCCGGAGATGTTTGTTTATGTTGTGTAACAAATCTATCCATGTATGGTGAGCTTATTGCTCAAGTTAAGAGAAGGAGCGATATAAAAATAAAGGGAGGAAGAGAAAAAAAAAGGAAGAGAAAAAAAAAAAAAAAGAAAAAAAAAAAAAAAGGGGGGGGGAATTTGAAAATGTGAGGAGACTCCGACTGTCACTTACTATCCCTCAATGTGACAGAATACAATACAGTGGGTGAGGACTTGTTAGTGTGCAGCACTTAAAATGAAAATGTGATGTGTGCAAAAGATAGGTAAATAATTCAGTGACTAAGTAGATAGTAAAAAAGAGAGGAGGGAAAAATTTACTCTGTGATAAAAAGGTGAAAGTGTGATTCCGACTGTCACTTGTTTTCCCTAAGCGTGGCAGAGGATATTGTCGTGAATGAGGGCTTGTGTTAAAGTGTAATAGTTAAATAAAGATGTGAGACGTGAAGGAAAAAAAAAAAAAAAAAAAAAAAAAAAAACAAGGAAGAAAAAAATAGAGTATGCAAACAAAAGAAAAAAAGAAAGAGGGGGAACTTCCTTTAAAGAATCGTGTCCAAGTTCTCTAACCCAAGAATGAACTGCTTAAATGTTCTTATATTTATAGCTCATGTGGCAATATTATCAGCGCTTACTACCACTAACCAGCTTGCCTAAATTCCTTTTATCTCGACATTATCTATCTTAACGCAGATTACTATCAGCAAAAGAAAACTATTAAAAATAGATCTGAGGACTCTCTTAAATATCAGGTGGTCTTGCTTGACCTGTCTCCAGGACACTCTTATAGACCCTTAAAAATAGACCATTTCATCCCAAAAAACAGAATGATGTAGCTTTTTGCGGACTACCAGGCACACTGTTCACTGTTCATGTAGATAGGAAAAAAGGAAAAAAGGAAAAAAGGAAAAAAGGAAAAAAAAAAAAAAAAAAAAAACAGTCTTAGGTGTAATCCACTTAATGACCAAACACAAAATCATACAGGAATAAATACTTCTGTGGACATCCAACCTTCCTGTGTGTAAGGCGAATACAAGACTTAATATCAAAATGTGTATCCGCAGTAGGGAGCAATACTAATGTCAATGTTATAGTCCTGCTCTGTAACAGTGTTGTGGGGAGCTCGTGCTGAGTTTTCTTCTTGAGCTTCTATTTAGGATAAAAGATAGCCTAAGGGGTACCATTAAAGATTGGTGAGGCACTTCGGTCAAAATGTGTGAAAATAGCCCTTAGGTAAAGGTTGATGCCAAGGTTATGTTCCTACCCTGAATCAGGGTCCTGGGAGCTGTTACTAGGCTATCAGATTATTAGATCCTTTTCCCATGGAGAATTATCAGTAGGGGCCCTATGTTCATTGTCGTCAGCGGCCGGGCTTATTACAAAACTTCTTAGCCCAGAGTGAGAGCCGGTCCCTTTAATAGTGGGGGAGTCAGGGCCAGTGTTCCTACCCTGAATCAGGGTCCTGGGAACTGCTGTTCACTTTCTAAGACCAAATTTCTTTTACAGCCTTTAAATGTAGTCTGAGAGTCCCAAAAGAGCGGCACCACTGTCAGCCCATGAGTAACTTATTGTGCGATGTGGCTAATGGTGGTATTTTGGAAGCAGATCTTAAGAGCACTTTTCCCAGCTTTTAATCTCTCTAAAGCAGGCCACTATTCACATTGCTCTGTTAGAGCTTTATGTGGCACACACACCGCTATTCTTTTTTTGATCTTAAGTAACGGTCTTAGTGGGGTATAGCCAAGCGAGATATGACCCAATTAATGAGCATGAATAGACAGGGGGGCCCAAACAATATAAGTCTTTTAGTCTTAAGTCTTTAAGTCTTTTAGTACTCACGACCAGTCTTCCAACCGGGTTCCCAGTATAGCGATTCTTAAATCCTCTCACTGAATACCTTTTCTTGAGGAATAGCCCTGAGAGAGATGTACACCGGATTCTGCTGCACGTGCCGGTAGCTTTATCACACAGTTCCACTCACTGCGGTCCCCTCACAGGTTGGGCTATGTGAGAAAAGAAGGTAGACGCCGCGCCAGGGCGGCGATGCTTCCACAACGAAGCCGCTTCTGTCTTGTGACTTCGGTCACGCTAATAGCCTTAGGCCAAGTCTCCGGTCTGCAGGGAAGAATTGCAGCGCAAGGAGGAGTAGCGTTGGGGCGGTGTAACAGGCCCTGTGTTTTCGGCGCGCGAAGCAGCAACCAACCACTTCGCTCCGCCTTCAAACCGGAAGTCTATAAAAGTACTCTCCCCTGAGAAACTATTTCTAGTGCCCAGGGATCCTGAACATCTCTTGCCCAAGCCTGAGCAAAGAGAGAGAGAGTCTGCCCCCTACTAGATCCGGTCCCGGATCGGGGGCTACCCCTTCATGCTGTTTTGGTAGCAGCAGCAGGCTTCTTGGCCTGTTTACCCTTGCATTGGTTTCCAGGCTGGTTTAGTCTGGGAAGCGTTACCCTCTTGTCTAGAGGCTGTAGAGTTGGAAGCCGGTCCGTTCCTGAAATTGCGAAAGGAACGAAAATTGGACTTATTCTTAGCCTTGAAAGGCCTATCTTGTGGGAGGGCATGGTCCTTTCCCCCAGTGATGTCTGAAATAATTTCTTTCAATTCTGGCCCAAAAAGGGTCTTACCTTTGAAAGGGATATTAAGCAATTTTGTCTTGGAAGATACATCCGCCGACCAAGACTTTAACCAGAGCCCTCTACGCGCCACAATTGCAAACCCTGAATTTTTCGCCGCTAATCTCGCTAACTGCAAAGCGGCGTCTAAAATAAAGGAATTAGCTAACTTAAGTGCGTGAATTCTGTCCATAACCTCCTCATATGGAGTCTCTCTACTGAGCGACTTTTCCAGTTCCTCGAACCAGAACCACGCCGCTGTAGTGACAGGAATAATGCACAAAATAGGTTGAAGGAGGTATCCTTGCTGTACAAAAATCTTTTTAAGCAAACCCTCCAATTTTTTATCCATAGGATCTTTAAAAGCACAATTGTCCTCAATGGGAATGGTCGTGCATTTGGCTAGAGTAGAAACCGCCCCCTCGACCTTAGGGACTGTTTGCCATGTGTCCTTCCTGGGGTCGACCATGGGGAACAATTTCTTAAATATAGGAGGGACAAAGGGTATGCCTGGTTTCTCCCACTCCTTATTCACAAAGTCCGCCACCCTTTTAGGTATTGGAAAGGCATCAGGGTGCACCGGGACCTCTAGGAACTTGTCCATCTTGCACAATTTTTCTGGGATGACCAGATTGTCACAATCATCCAGAGTAGATAGCACCTCCTTAAGTAATGCGCGGCGATGCTCTAATTTAAATGTCACAACATCAGGTTCTGCCTGCTGAGAAATTCTTCCTGTATCAGAAATTTCTCCATCTGACAAACCCTCCCTCACTGCCACTTCAGACTGGTGTGAGGGTATGACAGATAAATTAGCATCAGCGTCCTCCTGCTCTACAGTGTTTAAAACTGAGCAATCTCGCTCTCTCTGAAATCCTGGCATTTTAGATAACATATTAGCTATGGAGTTATCCATTACTGCCGTCAATTGTTGCATAGTAATAAGCATTGGCGTACTAGAAGTACTAGGGGACGCCTGCGTGGGCTTAACTGGTATAGACACAGAAGGAGAGGATTCAGAACTATGTTTACTTCCTTCATCTGAGGAATCATCCTGGGCAACCTTATTAAATGTGACAGTACTGTCCTTACTTTGTTTGGAAGCTATGGCACAATCATCACATACATCTGAAGGGGGGACCACCTTGGCCTCCATAAATACAGAACATGATCTATCTGAAGGTACAGACATGTTAAACAGGCTTAAACTGGTTAATAAAGCACAAAAACCGTTTCAAAACAAAACCGTTACTGTCTCTTTAAATGTTAAACAGGGCACACTTTATTACTGAATATGTGAAAAACTTTGAAGGAATTATCCAATCTTTACCAAATTTTCACCACAGTGTATTCAAAGTATTGCACCCCAATTTTCAAGCTGTTAACCCTTAAAATGTGGAAACCGGAGCCGTTTGTAATTTTAACCCCACTATAGTCCCAGCCACAGCCTTTGTTGCGACTTTACCAATCCCAGGGGGGTATACGATACCAATTCAAGCCTTCAAGGAACGTTTTCAGTGGATACCAGACCCTCACACATGCAGCTGCATGCACTGTACTCAAAAGTAACTGCGCAATAATGGCGCGAAAATGAGGCTCTGCCTACTATAGTGAAGGCCCTTCCTGACTGGGAAGGTGTCTAAATTAGTGCCTGGCGATAAAAACGTTCCCCCAAACAATAAAAGTGTGAAAATTACTTCAAACTTTCAAATATAACTTAAATAAACAATCGATTTAGCCCTTAAGAGAGTCCACCAGTTAATAGCCCATAATAAGCCCTTAATACTTTCTCAGTCTAATAAAATGGCTTACCGATCCCCATGAGGGGAAAAATGACAGCCTTCCAGCATTACACAGTCTTGTTAGAAAAATGGCTAGTCATACCTTGAGCAGAAAAGTCTGCAAACTGTTCCCCCCAACTGAAGTTCTCTCATCTCAACAGTCCTGCATGGGAACAGCAATTGATTTTAGTTACTGCTGCTAAAATCATACTCCTCTTTTAAACAGAACTCTTCATCTCTTTCTGTTACAGAGTAAATAGTACATACCAGCACTATTTTAAAATAACAAACTCTTGATAGAAGAATAAAAAACTACAACTAAACACCACATACTCTTCACCATCTCCGTGGAGATGCTACTTGTTCAGAGCGGCAAAGAGAATGACTGGGGGGACGGAGCCTGGGAGGGGCTATATGGACAGCTTTTGCTGTGCTCTTTGCCATTTCCTGTTGGGGAAGAGAATATTCCCACAAGTTATGGATGACGCCGTGGACCGGACACACCAATGTTGGAGAAATACAATTTAAGCTTACCTGAAAAAACATAATTTATGCTTACCTGATAAATTCCTGTCTCCTGTAGTGTGGTCAGTCCACGGGTCATCATTACTTCTGGGATATTAACTCCTCCCCAACAGGAAGTGCAAGAGGATCACCCAGCAGAGCTGCTATATAGCTCCTCCCCTCTACGTCACACCCAGTCATTCGACCGAGAACCAACGAGAAAGGAGAAGCTAAAGGGTGCAGTGGTGACTGGAGTATAATTTAAAAATTTAGACCTGCCATAAAAAACAGGGCGGGCCGTGGACTGACCACACTACAGGAGAAAGGAATTTATCAGGTAAGCATAAATTATGTTTTCTCCTGTTAAGTGTGGTCAGTCCACGGGTCATCATTACTTCTGGGATACCAATACCAAAGCTAAAGTACACGGATGACGGGAGGGGCAGGCAGGATCTTTATACGGAAGGAACCACTGCCTGAAGAACCTTTCTCCCAAAAACAGCCTCCGAAGAAGCAAAAGTGTCAAATTTGTAAAAAGTATGAAGAGAAGACCAAGTTGCAGCCTTGCAAATCTGTTCAACAGAGGCCTCATTCTTAAAGGCCCAAGTGGAAGCCACAGCTCTAGTAGAATGAGCTGTAATTCTTTCAGGAGGCTGCTGTCCAGCAGTCTCATAAGCTAAACGTATTATGCTACGTAGCCAAAAAGAGAGAGAGGTAGCAGAAGCTTTTTGACCTCTCCTCTGACCAGAATAAACGACAAACAGGGAAGACGTTTGTCGAAAATCTTTAGTTGCCTGTAAATAAAATTTCAGGGCACGGACTACATCTAGATTGTGTAGAAGACGTTCCTTCTTTGAAGAAGGATTAGGACACAAAGATGGAACAACAATCTCTTGATTGATATTCCTGTTAGTGACCACCTTAGGTAAGAACCCAGGTTTAGTACGCAGAACTACCTTGTCTGAATGAAAAATCAGATAAGGAGAATCACAATGTAAGGCAGATAACTCAGAGACTCTTCGAGCCGAAGAAATAGCCATTAAAAACAGAACTTTCCAAGATAATAATTTGATATCAATGGAATGAAGGGGTTCAAACGGAACACCCTGTAAAACGTTAAGAACTAAGTTTAAACTCCATGGTGGAGCAACAGTTTTAAACACAGGCTTAATCCTGGCCAAAGCCTGACAAAAAGCCTGAACGTCTGGAACTTCTGACAGACGTTTGTGTAAAAGAATGGACAGAGCTGAGATCTGTCCCTTTAAGGAACTAGCAGATAAACCCTTTTCTAAACCTTCTTGTAGAAAAGACAATATCCTAGGAATCCTAACCTTACTCCATGAGTAACTTTTGGATTCGCACCAATATAAGTATTTACGCCATATTTTATGGTAAATCTTTCTGGTAACAGGCTTCCTAGCCTGTATTAAGGTATCAATTACTGACTCTGAAAATCCACGTTTTGATAAAATCAAGCGTTCAATTTCCAGGCAGTCAGCTTCAGAGAAATTAGATTTTGATGTTTGAAGGGACCCTGGATCAGAAGGTCCTGTCTCAGAGGCAGAGACCAAGGTGGACAGGATGACATGTCCACTAGATCTGCATACCAGGTCCTGCGTGGCCACGCAGGCGCTATTAGAATCACCGATGCTCTCTCCTGTTTGATCCTGGCAATCAATCGAGGAAGCATCGGGAAGGGTGGAAACACATAAGCCATCCTGAAGGTCCAAGGTGCTGTCAAAGCATCTACCAGGGCCGCTCCCGGATCCCTGGATCTGGACCCGTAACAAGGAAGCTTGGCGTTCTGTCGAGACTCCATGAGATCTATCTCTGGTTTGCCCCAACGTCGAAGTATTTGGGCAAAGACCTCCGGATGAAGTTCCCACTCCCCCGGATGAAAAGTCTGACGACTTAGGAAATCCGCCTCCCAGTTCTCCACTCCCGGGATGTGGATTGCTGATAGGTGGCAAGAGTGAGACTCTGCCCAGCGAATTATCTTTGATACTTCCATCATCGCTAGGGAGCTTCTTGTCCCTCCTTGATGGTTGATGTAAGCTACAGTCGTGATGTTGTCCGACTGAAACCTGATGAACCCCCGAGTTATTAACTGGGGCCAAGCCAGAAGGGCATTGAGAATTGCTCTCAATTCCAGAATGTTTATTGGCAGGAGACTCTCCTCCTGAGTCCATGATCCCTGAGCCTTCAGAGAATTCCAGACAGCGCCCCAACCTAGTAGGCTGGCGTCTGTTGTTACAATTGTCCAATCTGGCCTGCTGAATGGCATCCCCCTGGACAGATGTGGCCGAGAAAGCCACCATAGAAGAGAATTTCTGGTCTCTTGATCCAGATTCAGAGTAGGGGACAAATCTGAGTAATCCCCATTCCACTGACTTAGCATGCACAATTGCAGCGGTCTGAGATGTAGGCGTGCAAAGGGTACTATGTCCATTGCCGCTACCATTAAGCCGATCACCTCCATGCATTGAGCCACTGACGGGTGTTGAATGGAATGAAGGACACGGCAAGCATTTTGAAGCTTTGTTAACCTGTCTTCTGTCAGGTAGATCTTCATTTCTACAGAATCTATAAGAGTCCCCAAGAAGGGAACTCTTGTGAGTGGAAAGAGAGAACTCTTCTTTTCGTTCACCTTCCACCCATGCGACCTTAGAAATGCCAGTACTAACTCTGTATGAGACTTGGCAGTTTGAAAGCTTGAAGCTTGTATCAGAATGTCGTCTAGGTACGGAGCTACCGAAATTCCTCGCGGTCTTAGTACCGCCAGAAGAGCACCCAGAACCTTTGTGAAGATTCTTGGAGCCGTAGCCAATCCGAATGGAAGAGCTACAAACTGGTAATGCCTGTCTAGGAAGGCAAACCTTAGATACCGGTAATGATCTTTGTGAATCGGTATGTGAAGGTAAGCATCCTTTAAATCCACTGTGGTCATGTACTGACCCTTTTGGATCATGGGTAGGATTGTCCGAATAGTTTCCATTTGGAACGATGGAACTCTTAGGAATTTGTTTAGGATCTTTAAATCCAAGATTGGTCTGAAGGTTCCCTCTTTCTTGGGAACCACAAACAGATTTGAGTAAAACCCCTGTCCGTGTTCCGACCGCGGAACCGGATGGATCACTCCCATTAGTAAAAGATCTTGTACACAGCGTAGAAACGCCTCTTTCTTTATTTGGTTTGTTGACAACCTTGACAGATGAAATCTCCCTTTTGGGGGAGAGGATTTGAAGTCCAGAAGATATCCCTGAGATATGATCTCTAATGCCCAGGGATCCTGGACATCTCTTGCCCAAGCCTGGGCGAAGAGAGAAAGTCTGCCCCCCACTAGATCCGTTCCCGATTAGTACATAAATTTCTATTGGGCTCCACTTTGGCTTTAGCACATATAGCACAGAGATATTCCTCTGAGTCAGACATGTTTAACACACTAGCAATTAAACTAGCAAACTTGGAAATACTTTTCAACTCAATTTACAAATATGAAAAACGTACTGTGCCTTTAAGAAGCACAGAAAAAAAGTTATGACAGTTGAGTAACAATAAACCGGAGAAACTATAAAATCAAATTCTTTCCGGTAAAAACACAATTTTAGCAAAGGATTGCCCCCATTAGCAATGGATAACTAACCCTTAAATAGCAGAAAAAATGTACAGAATATAAACGTTTTTTATCACAGTCAAAGCACAATCTCACAGGTCTGCTGTGAGCGATTACCTCCCTCAAAATAATTTTTGAAGACCCTTGAGCTCTGTAGAGACGATCCGGATCATGCAGGGAAGAAAACAGACTTGTGACTGAATTTCTGATGCGTAGCAAAAGCGCAAAAATAGGCCCCTCCCCCTCACACACAACAGTGAGGGAGATCAGTAAACTGTCTTAAATTAAATAAAACGACCGCCAAGTGGAAAAAAACAGTGCCCAAAACAATTTTTCACCCAGTACCTCAGATAATTAAACGATTTAACATGCCAGCAAAACGTTTAACATCAAATAAATGAAATGTCATTAAAAAGCCTGCTGCTAGTCGTTCTCACTGCAAGTTAGGCTAAAGTTTTATGCATACAGTATTATCCCAGTGAAGTGCCATTCCCCAGAATACTGAAGTGTAAATATACATACATGACAGCCTGATACCAGTTGCTACTACTGCATTTAAGGCTGAACTTACATTATATAGGTATTGGCAGTATTTTCTCAGTCAATTCCATTCCTCAGAAAATAATATGCTGCTACATACCTCTTTGCAGGTGAACCTGCCCGCTGTCCCCTGATCTGAAGTTTACCTCACTCCTCAGATGGCCGAGAACAGCAAAATGATCTTAACTACGCCGGCTAAAATCATACAAAAACTCAGGTAGATTCTTCTTCAAATTCTACCTGAGAAGGAACAACACACTCCGGTGCTGTTTTAAAATAACAAACTTTTGATTGAAGATATAAAACTAAGTATAATCATCACAGTCCTCTCACACATCCTATCTATTAGTTGGGTGCAAGAGAATGACTGGGTGTGACGTAGAGGGGAGGAGCTATATAGCAGCTCTGCTGGGTGATCCTCTTGCACTTCCTGTTGGGGAGGAGTTAATATCCCAGAAGTAATGATGACCCGTGGACTGACCACACTTAACAGGAGAAATGTATTTCTTTTTTGACACGATGAGTCCACGGATCATCTCAATTACTAATGGGATGTTCACCTCCTAGTCAGCAGGAGGAGGCAAAGAGCACCACAGCAGAGCTGTTAAATAGCACCTCCCTTCCCTCCCACTCCAGTCATTCGACCGAAGTTAGGAAGAGAAAGGAAAATCCAAGGTGCAGAGGTGTCTGAAGTTTAAAACAACCAATAACCTGTCTAAAAGAGCAGGGCGGGCCGTGGACTCATGTCAAAAAAGAAATACATTTATCAGGTAAGCATAAATTTTCTTTTCTTTTTTAAGACACGAGTCCACAGATCATCTCAATTACTAATGGGATTCAATACCCAAGCTAGAGTACACAGATGATACGGGAGGGACAAGACAGGGTTCCTAAATGGAAGGCACCACTACTCAAAGAACCTTTCTCCCAAAAACAGCCTCAACCGAGGCAAAAGTGTCAAATTTGTAAAACTTTGAAAAAGTGTGAAGAGAGGACCAAGTTGCAGCCTTCCAAATCTGTTCCACAGAAGCTTCATTTTTGAATGCCCATGAGGAAGCAACAGCCCTTGTGGAATGAGCCATAACCCTTTTAGGAGGCTGCTGTCCAGCAGTCTCATATGCAAAACGTATGATGCTCTTCAGCCAAAAAGAAAGAGAAGTAGCCGTAGCTTTCTCTCCCTTACGTTTTCCCGAGAAAACCACACATAAAGAAGAAGACTGACAAAAGTCCTCAGTCGCCTGCAGATAAAACTTTAAGGCACGGAAAACGTCTAAATTGTGCAAAAGTCTTTCCTGCTTAGAAGAAGGATTAGGACACAAAGAAGGCACAACAATCTCCTGATTAATGTTCCGATCAGAAACAACCTTAGGAAGAAATCCTAATTTTGTACGCAAAACTACCTTATCTGCATGAAAAATAAGATAAGGAGACTCATACTGTAATGCTGAGAGTTCTGACACTCTGCGAGCAGAAGCAATAGACACCAGAAATAAAACCTTCCAAGATAGCAACGTAATATCTAAGGAATGCATAGGTTTAAAAAGGAGCCCCTTGAAGAACATTGAGAACTAAAGTAAGACTCCATGGAGGAGTAACTGGTCTGAACAAAGGCCTGATTCTAACCAAGGCCTGACAAAAAGGCTGAACATCTGGGACATCTGCCAGACGTTTGTGTAACAGGATAGACAAAGCTGAGATTTGACCCTTTAAGGAACTCGTTGAAAAACCCTTCTCCAACCCTTCCTGGAGAAAAGACAAAATTCTAGGAATCCTAACTACTCCATGAGTAGCCCTTGGAATCACACCAATAAAGATATTTACACCAAATCGTATGGTAAATTCTTCTAGTTACAGGTTTACGAGCCTGAATCATGGTCTCTATGACCGAATCAGAAAAACCTTGTTTGGATAAAATCAAGCGTTCAATCTCCAAGCAGTCAGCTTCAGAGAAACTAGATTTGGGTGAAGGAAGGGCCCCTGAATCAGAAGGACCTTTCGTAACGGAAGTCTCCAAGGAGGTAGAGACGTCATCTCCACCAGATCTGCATACCAAATCTTGCAAGGCCAGGCCGGTGCTATAATAATCACTAAGGCCTTTTCCCGTTTAATTCAAACAATTACTTGAGGAAGAAGAGCAAATGGAGGAAACAGGTATGCTAGATTGAAGGTCCAAGGGGCCAATAGGGCTTCTATCAGCTCCACCTGGGGATCCCTGGATCTCGAACCGTATGTCGGAAGCTTGGCATTCTGACTGGATGCCATGAGATCTAACTCCGGCTGACCCCACTTGAGGAATAGACTGGAGAACACTTCCGGATGAAGTTACCACTCCCACGGATGTGGAAGTTGTCCACCCCTGGGATGTGGATCGTCGACAGGCAGCAAGAATGGGCCTCCACCCCCACTGAATTATTTTGGTTACTTCTGTCATCGCTAAGGAACTCCTCGTTCCTCCCTGATGATTGATGTAAGCCACTGAAGATACGTTGCCCGACTGGAACCTGATAAACTGAGCCGAAGCTAACTGGGGCCGGGCTGGGCCAGGCCAGGAGAGCACTGTAGATCGCTCTCAGTTCCAGGATGTTTTTAGGCAAAAGGGACTCCGCCTGAGAGCATATTCCCTGAGCCTTGAGGGAGCCCCAGACTGCTCCCCACCCTAGAAGGCTGGCATATGTTGTCACAATCACCCGAGATGGTCTGTGAATGCAGGTTCCCTGGGAAAGATGATCCAGAGACAACCACCAATGAAGATAATCCCTTGTCTCCTGCTCCAATAGAAGCCAAGGGGACAAGTCTGAATAATCTCTGTTACATTGTCTCAGAATGTTCAACTGCAGAGACCTTAGATGAAAGCGAGCAAACGGGATGATGTCCATTGCCGCCACCATCAGTCAGATTAACTCCATGCACTAAGCCACTGAAGGACGAGGAGAAGACTGAAAGGCTAGACAAGTATCGATAATCTTTGATTTCCTGACTTCTGTCAAAAAAATCTTCATAGACAGTCTATTATGGTTCCAAGGAAGGTCACTCTTGTGTGTGGGACTAAGGAACTCTTCTAAATTCACCTTCCAGCCGTGGGATCTTAGGAAGGACAACACCAAGTTTGTGTGAGATTTTGCTAGCTGAAAGAATGTCGTCCAGATAAGGCGCCACTGCAATGCCTTTTGAACGAAGCACCACCAGCAACGATCCCAGAACCTTTGTGAAGATTCTGGGGGCTCTGGAAAGACTGAAAGGAAGAGCCACAAACTGGTAATGTTTGTCTAGAAAAGCAAACCTTAAGAACTTGTGGTGATCCCTGTGAATGGGAACATGTAGATACACGTCCTTTAAGTCCACTGTTGTCATAAATTGACCCTCTTTGGATCAATGGAAAAATGGAACGAAGTTTCCATCTTGAAGGAAGGTACCCTGAGAAACTTGTTTAGCCTCTTGAGGTCTAGAATAGGTCTGAAAGATCCCTCTTTTTTGGGAACCAGAAACATATTGGAATACAATCCCAGTCCCTGATCTTGAATTGGGACGGGAACAATCACTCCCAGAGCGGAGAGGTCTTCTACACAATGTAAGAACGCCTCTCTCTTTGGTCTGCAGATAATCTTGAAATGAGAAACCTGCCTCTGGGAGGACAAACTTTGAACTCCAGTTTTATCCCTGAGACACTATTTCTAAAGCCCAGGGATCCTGGACGTCCCAAACCCAAGCTTGAATGAAGAAGGAAAGTCTGCCCCCCACCATATCGGGTCCCGGATCGGGGGCATGACCTTCATGCTGACTTGGAATCACTGACCGGCTTCTTGTACTGCTTTCCCTTATTCCAAGACTGGCTGGGTTTCCATGTAGGTTTAGCCTATTCCTGCTTAGAGGAAGAGATTCCTTTGAAATTTCGAAAGGAACCAAAATTGCTCTATCCTCCTTTTTGCTTATTTTTTTTATCTTGAGGGAGATGACCCTTACCTCCCGTGATATCAGAAATAATCTCCTTTAGCTCTGGACCAAACAAGGTCATCCCCTTCTAAGGAATAGCTAGGAGCTTTGACTTAGAAGAAACATCTGCAGACCAAGGCTTTAACCATAAGGCCCTGCGGGCTAGGATAGAGAAACTGGAAATTCTAGCTCCCAATTTAATAAATTGAAGGGAAGCATCCAAAATAAAGGCATTAGCTAGCTTAAGAGCTTTTATCCTGTCTTGGATCTCACCCAAAGAAGTTTCTGTCCTGAGGGCCTCCAACAGTGCGTCAAACCAATATGCCGCCGCACTAGTGACGGTGGCTATGCACACAGCCGGTTTCCACTGCAGACCCTGGTGCACATAAATCTTCTTGAGTAACCCCTCTAACGTCTTATTCATCAGATCCTTAAAGGCACAACTATCCTCTATGCGAATAGTAGTTCTCTTAGCCAAGGTGGAAACCACTCCTACCTTAGGAACAGTTTGCCAAGGCTCTCTAACTGAATCGGCTATTGGAAACATCTTCTTGGAAATAGGCAAAGGAGAGAAAGGAATGCCCGGTCTCTCCCACTCCTTAGCAATGGATTTCAGAGGCTCTCTTGGGGACTGGAAAGACATCTGTGAAGGAAGGAACCTCAAAATATCGGTCTAGTTTACTAGACTTCGGAGGGACAACCACCACCGTGGAGTCACTATCATCTAGGGTAATTAAAACCTCCCTAAGTAAAAGACAAAGGTTGTCTAGTTTAAATCTAAACAATACCACCTCCGAGTCCGTCAAAGGCAAGATATCTTCTGAATCTGAGACTTCTCCTTCAGACGCTAATGCGTTAACCTCCTCTTCAGGTCGTTGAGAAGATACCTCCGAAATAGCCACAACTGCATCAGAGACCTTGCTGACTGCAGGAATGACCTTCCTCTTGGGTTTGCCCTGCAACATTGGAAAAGCAGACAAAGCATCAGAAATAGTAGAAGACATGAGAGAGGCTATGTCCTGTAATGAAATCCCAGAAGGGACTACAGCTGAAGCGCAGGTGGTAATTTTTGGGACGCTTGGGGAGAAAGCTGCGGCATATATTGACCCTCATCAGAAGACTCTTGGACAACATCTGCCTTAGAGGAGATTGGCTCTGAAAAATATTTTCCCTATAACGCACAGTCCTTTCAATACATGTAGGACAGAAAGGGATTGGTGGTTCCACATTGGCATCAAGACACAAAGAGCATGTAACATATTGCACACCCTCTTGGTCCATATTTGTTCACAATTTTTCAAATAATCAAAATAAAAATTCAGACTAATTGGCAAATAAGAATTATTAAAAACCGTTACTGTCCCTTTAAATACAAACTGTTTTCCTTTCTACTGCAAAGCGTCAGATTTCCTTTTTAAGCAAAAAAGATAGTTAATTTTACTCCCCAAAGAACCTCTGCACTCATCAGGCTGCTGAGGTGCTCCTACCGTGCTAACCAGTAACCGGATCTCACAGATGAGCCGTTCTGTCACTCCTCTATGTTTTCAAGCTTCTCAAAACCGGGTATACCGTGTCTGTACTAGCAGATGAAAACTGTGCAGCTCTAAAACAGATCGATAATTCCCCCAGAATAATGTCGCACTGATCATCTCACAACAGCGCTGTGTAAGTGGCGCGCAAAATTCAGGAAGTACCGCCCATCGTGGGCGTAGACAATGCCTTTCAATCTCCTCACCGAGAAAACATAGTGAAACCACCGGAGCCTTCCTTAACTTGTAATTTAAACAGTGTAACTCCAGCACCAGTGCCTGCTATATACAACTGCCAAAAAACTTTTTCCACATGATAGCACAAAATGTCCCAATATAAGTCATCAGTGAGAGGTCCTCTCCCTTACATCGGCCTGAGGATGATGAAATGCTGAGTCAGTAAGTACCTCAGACTGAAGGATATAGGGCAGCACAAACATGGGAGGTGCAGTGAGAATTATGTCCCACTAGTTCACATTGCTTTAAAGCCACCAAAGCTCTACTGTACAGATTGATATGGACTAAGGCTACACCCTAGGAAAAAGCAGCACACAAAGGGACCTAGTTATCAAGCCATCAACCTCAAATACGCTGGAATTCCGCAGCGTATTTGTGGCGAGGCTGATTCGCCTTAGTTATCAAAGGCTAGAGACCAGCAAAAGTAGAATTTTGTGACGTAAACTTCGATCCGCCGGACTCAGTCCGACACAGATCGATTCTTATGTCACTACAGATGTTCCGCACACAAGTGCGGCACAATCTGACTACTTTTGATAATTATCAAAAAACTAGCAGTTACGCTCGGCACTTTTCCGGCCCAGCGTACCTGGTTTTCAAACCGCCACCCTGGAGGCGACGGATCCCATAGGAATCAATGGGAGTCTGACCATAGCGAAAGTACAAGTTCGCTGCTGCCAGATATCCCATTGATTCCAATGGGAGCTGTCTACACCTAACACGTACCCAGAGTCTAAACACCACTAATCTGCCCCCCTACACCGCCGCATCTAAATAAAGTTATTACCCCCTAAACCGCTGCTCCCGGAGCCCACCGCAAGCTACTCTATACATATTAACCCCTAAACCGCCGTTCCCTGACCCCGCCGCAACTATAATAAATGTATTAACCCCTAAACCGCCGCTCCCGGAGCCCACCGCCACCTACATTATACCTAGTAACCCCTATCCTGCGCCCCTATAATAAAGTTATTAACCCCTATCCTGCCGATCCCGCACCTCAATAGTTTAACCCCTAAACCGCTGCTCCCGGACCCTGCCGCAACCTATATTAAATTTATTAACCCCTAATCTGCCCCCCCCTACACCATCGCCACCTATAATACATTTATTAACCCCTATCCTGCCCCCCACTACACCGCCGCCACTGTAATAAATTTATTAACCCCTAAACCTAAGTCTAACACTAACCCTAACTTAAATATTAATTAAATCTAAATAATATTTCTATTATGAACGAAATTAATCCTATTTAAAACTAAATACCTTTAAAATAAACCCTAATATAGCTACAATATAAATAATAATTATATTGTAGCTATCTTAGGATTTATTTTTATTTTACAGGCATCTTTCAATTTATTTTAACTAGGTACAATAGCTATTAAATAGTTATTAACTATTTAATAGCTTACCTAGCTAAAATAAAGAGAAATTTACCTGTAAAATAAAAACTAACCTAAGTTACAATTACACCTAACACTACACTATACTTTAATAAATTATTTCTATTTAAAACTAAGTACTTACCTGTAAAATAAACCCTAAGATAGCTACAATGTAATTAATAATTACATTGTAGCTATTTTAGGAATTATATTTATTTTACAGGTAACTTTGTATTTATTTTAGCTAGTTAGAATAGTTATTAAATAGTTATTAACTATTTAATAACTACCTAGCTAAAAGAAATACAAAATTACCTGTAAAATAAATCCTAACCTAAGTTACAATTAAACCTAACACTACACTATCATTAAATAAATTAACTACAAATAACTACAATAAATTAACTACAAATAACTACAATTAAATACAATTACATAAACTAACTAAAGTACAAAAAAAAAAGCTAAGTTACAAAAAATAAAAAAATAGGTTACAAACATTTAAAAAAATATTACAACAATTTTAAGCTAATTACACCTAATCTAAGCCCCCTAATAAAATAACAAACCCCCCCAAAATAAAAAAAATGCCCTACCCTATTCTAAATTAAAAAAGTTCAAAGCTCTTTTACCTTACCAGCCCTTAAAAGGGCCTTTTGTGGGGCATGCCCCAAAGAATTCAGCTCTTTTGCCTGTAAAAGAAAAATACAACCCCCCCCAACATTAAAACCCACCACCCACATACCCCTAATCTAACCCAAACCCCCCTTAAAATAACCTAACACTAATCCCCTGAAGATCATCCTACCTTGAGTCGTCTTCACTCAGCCGAGCAGCGATGGAACCGAAGAGGAGATCCGGAGCGGCAGAAGTTATCCTCCAAGGGGCGCAGAAGAAATCTTCCATCCGATGAAGTGATCCTCCAGTCGGTGCTGAAGAAGTCTTCCATCTGGGCGATGTCATCTTCCAAGAGGCGCTGAAGAAGTCTTCTATCCGGGCGATGTCATCTTCCAAGCGGGGTCTTCAATCTTCATCCCACCGACGCGGAACATCCTTCTTTACCGACGAATAAAGGCTCCTTTAAGGTACGTCATCCAAGATGGCGTCCCTTCAATTCCAATTGGCTGATAGGATTCTATCAGCCAATCGGAATTAAGGTAGGAAAAATCTGATTGGCTGATTGAATCGATACTGTGCCATTAAAGTTTAAACAGAAAATGGACCAATCTAGAGGCAGAGATAAGAGACACACCTTATTCGGATATTTTTATGGAATAAACATATATTGAAAGATCTCTCAGACAAACTGTTCCGATCAGCCAATAGAATGCGAGCTCAATCTGATTGGCTGATTGGATCAGCCAATAGGATTGAACTTGAATCTGATTGGCTGATTCAATCAGACAAACCAGGATTGCAGGTCACACAACACACTATTGAAATATGGTCTTTCTTGACCAAAAGACAGAATCTTTTATCTAGCCAAACATTAGTATGTCCAATTAGATATCTACTTTCCAAAGAGTTACAACATATAGTAGACAAATGGGCCAATAAGGGCCCCTATAGAGTTGCAGATTGGTTAATTGGTAGTAAACCTAAGACTTTCAATCAGATCCAGACCCAATTAGACTCAGTAAAACTACAATGGTTCCAATATCTCCAAGTCAATTCTGCAATCCATGAATATATTAGAGACCTTCAACCCAACATAACCACGGCCCTGGAGAGTTTACTTAAATCCACACATAGATCAAAGGGGGCCATTTCCAAATTGTACTTGCAGATCCAAGCAATTAACAATTCACCTAAACCTAACCTAATCCTGAACTGGGAGAGAGATTTAAAGGGACAGTCAACCATAGAATTGTTATTGTTTTAAAAGATAGATAATCCCTATATTACTCATTCCCCAGTTTTGCATAACCAACAGTTATATTAATGTACTTTTTACCTTTGTGATTACCTTGTATCAAGGAACCTTCTTCCAGCCCCCTGATCACATGACTGTGACTGTTTATTATATATTGTCTTAAATTTAGCATTGTATTGTGCTAGATCTTAAATAACTTTCTGTGCCTGAACAGTGTTATCTATATAGCCCACGTGTACTTTCTGTCTCTGTGTTGAAAAGATATTTAAAAAGCATGTGATAAGAGGCAGCCCTCAAAGGCTTAGAAATTAGCATATGAGCCTACCTATGTTTAGTTTAAACTAAGAATAACAAGAGAAAAGCAAATTTGATGATAAAAGTAAATTGGAAAGTCAATTAAAATTAAAAGTCCTATCTGAATAATGAAAGTTTACTTTATACTTGACTGTCCCTTTAAATATGTGCAAAGATAAAAAAAAATGGTGGGACACGTTTAATTCAGCCTGTAAAGGACTATTAAGTGCCGACTTGAGGGAGAACACAACCAAGACAATGTTTAGATGGTACTTGACCCCAGTGAAAACTGCCCACATGTCATCTAGTCGTAATAGGTCCTGCTATAGAGGATGTGGGGAATTAGGCTCATATTGTCATAAGTGGTGGGAGTGCGGGACGGTGAGAGACATCTGGACTAAAACATCCGGTCTACTCAGCTCTGTTCTGGATGATCACATTCAGTTGACCCAGATGCAAGCTCTCCTACATATTCCATTACCTCAGTTCAACAAGCAGATAAATAAATACATTTATTAGAATCATTTGTACGGTCACTAGAACCTGTATTGCAAAATACTGGAAAACCTCGGCGCCCCCTTGGGAGGACGTTTATAATAAAATTTCCCTAACATACCAAATGTATGAATCCGCTTCACAGATACTAGACACACAAGCACAATTTGAAAAGGTCTGGTTTTACTGGACACTTAACAGACCATCAACCACAGACTGAGATAGTTTCCTGTAGTTTAGAGGAAAGGCGATTTGACGGCTGACCTGGGGAGAGAGGAAAAGAGGAGACTCCCGGCAATCCATTTCACCTTTTTTGTTTTTTATTTTTTGTTTTTCTATACCTAAGCTGGTGTCAAGAAATCTAGAGAGACCTTAAAGAGTATAGTTTAGGTCCTGTTAAATTTATTTTATTAATGATATAGAATTTTAGGTAATCTTCCGTTATAGTTTTAAGAATATTGATAAACATGTGTTAACACATCTTGGAATCACCTGGAAACGTAGGGAAGGTATGATTCAATATACACTTAGAGACTTATTGTTATGAAGATGCTGGATAAAACTAGAACTCAGGTCGACTAGTGAAATTGAAACTCCTACATAAAGATAGATATTTAACTCATATACTATAACACTTTCTACTTAATCATCCTTCCTTAAATGTTGTTATATGTACAATGGTTGTTCCACAGATGTGAAGTTTTATTACTGTATTGCGGTTACCCATAATAAAGATTTAAACAAAGTTTAAACAGAAAAATATATCTCTTTTTCTTTTGGAAGAAAGCAACATGTATCCTCAACTAAGAATCACTAAACTGATAAGATCAAACACCTCTACGCCTTAGCAGCTCTGCTGAGGAGCCTACCTGCCAACCGGTCCCACTGCAGAAGCCCAGCGGTGAATAATATAAACACTAAAAACTGCTTGCTTTTAATTTTACAACAAAACCACGTGGTTCTAGTGCAACACTGATCCTCCTGTTACCTGGATTGGTAAGAGACGTTCTCACAGCCAAACTAAAGACTGTGCAGCGTAATATCCAGCACGCAAAAACATAGCCCCGCCCATCGTGGGCGTTGCTACACACAACCCGACCGGCTTCCATTTGTATAGTCAAATAAACCGATCGGGAAATAAAAGCTTCACTCCCAGCCCCTGTACTTTAAACTGTCAGCCAAATACCCTCCAAACAGAGAGCCTAAGTCCCATCATAAGGAGCCCCATATGAAATAGTACAAAAAACAACAAATAATCCGAGAGCGCCAACTAGAGGCAAAGGAAGATTCTAACAAATCAATGATTATCAAACATTTATTAAAAATATACTTAATAGCATGGATCCATGTAGCATATATAATAGCATGGATCCATGTAGCATATATACTAAAATGAACTAAAAATACAATAATAAATAGTAATAACAAGCAAATGAAAATTAACAATAAAAAATATATTAAAACTAATAATGCCACCAATTACGGGGATATGCGAGATAAGAGTCACATACAATGATCTCTGGAGGAAATAACGTCCAATAAATAAGTTATATGATTTCCTTGGTGTGTGTATATATATATATATATATATATATTTGTGAAGAAGTCCAGTGAAGAAGTCCAGTGAAGATTCGATGAAAAAAAATTTGGTGGAAAGAATGTGATAAAATCCTTCGAAAAAATTGTGTATGTGTGAAAAAATTGTATATATGTGAAAAATATATAAAAATGTAAAAAAAATAAAACGGGGGATCCCCTAAATTGTAATTAGTGTCAAAAATGAATGTGTGTGTGTGAAGAAAAGGTGCTTTAAAAATAAAAAAAAGATATATAAATTGAAAAATGGGGTATATATATATATATATATATATATATATATATATATATATATATATATAATCCAGGTGAAAGTCTCAGTGATTAAATGTTAATGAATAATCCTCCTTATGAATGTATCCATATGAGTGATGGTAATAAACTCTTTGGGCTACATGACTTTGCTTTTCCTTTCAATATTAACTTTAGTAATCCCTGTAAATTAAAAAAATAACAGTGCAATAACGTTTCAAAGTGTAGCAAATAATGCTCACCAAATTGTCAACATGTTTCGGCCTCTTTAACAGGCCTTTCTCAAGACTATATAAGGGTGAGTGTTGGTGGCTGTATTTGTATTGGTTTATGATACAAATAGAGCCACCAACACTCACCCTTAGTCTTGAGAAAGGCCTGTTAAAGAGGCCGAAACACGTTGACAATTTGGTGAGCATTATTTCATACACTTTGAAACGTTATTGCACTGTTATTTTTTTAATTTACAGGGATTACCAAAGTTAATATTGAAAGGAAAAGCAAAGTCATCTAGCCCAAAGAGTTTATTACCATCACTCATATGGATACATTCATAAGGAGTATTATTCATTAACATTTAATCACTGAGACTTTCACCTGGATTATATATATATATATATATATATATATATATATATATATATATATATATATATATACCCCATTTTTCAATTTATATATAATTTATTTTTATTTTTAAAGCACCTTTTCTTCACACACATTCATTTTTGACACTAATTACAATTTAGGGGATCCCCCGTTTTTATTTTTTTAACATTTTTTATATATTTTTCACATATATACAATTTTTTCAAAGGATTTTATCACATTCTTTCCAAAAAATTTTTCATCGAATCAGTTTATTTATTTTTTCATCCGATTTCTTCACTGGACTTCTTCACTTGATTTTTAATATATATATAATTTTATACCAAGGAAATCATAACTTATTTATTGGACTTTTTTTTCCTCCAGAGATCATTTTATGTGACTCTTATCTCGCATATCCCCGTAATTGGTGACATTATTAGTTTTATTTTTTATTGTTAATAATTTTCATTTGCTTGTTATTACTATTAATTATTGTATTTTTAGTTCAATTTAGTATATATGTTACATGGATCCATGCTATTAAGTATATGTTTAATTTGCCTCTCGTTGGCGCTCTCGGATTATTTGTTTTTTGTGTTCTTATTAGGGTAAGCTAGATACCCCTTATCGAGGAGCCATAAGGAAGTAGGATGAGCGCTGTTAGATATTTTGCACATATACTATATGAAATAGTAGCCAAAGCAAAGTGCCCACTTTCCTCTGAGTGTTAACCTTCCCAGAACAACAAAGTCAGCACTTACCTCAATGCTGTCCGACAGCAGGACAGCCCAACAGGTTTAAGAGGTCCTCTCCCTCCTATGGCCCTGTGGGCAATGATAAGGCCTGAGTTAGACTTACTTAGGCCATCAGGATAAGGGCAGCATAAATGTATGGGAGGCACAGTGAGAAATATGTCTCACCAGTTCCCATTGCTTTAAAGCCACCAAAAGCTCTCCTGTAGAGACTGATATGGACTATGGCTACACCCTAGAACAAAGCAGCACAATCTTGCACTACTTTAAAAATAATAAACTCTTGACTGAAGAATCTATACTAACACCTCACTTTACCTCTTCCTATCACTAATGTAGGCAAAGAGAATGACTGGAGTGGGAGGGAAGGGAGGAGCTATTTAACAGCTCTGCTGTGGTACTCTTTGCATCCTCCTGCTGACCAGGAGGTGTATATCCCACAAGTAAGGATGATGATCTGTGGACTCATTGTGTCTTTAAAAAGAAAGCTCATTTTTAGGAGAGTTGGCTGCAAAACGAGTAACTAAGATCAATTGCAAATCTTATCTACATTTAATGCTTTATTTCAATAGCCTATATTAAGTCTGGTGCATTAAGTCCCTTTAAGGGAAGAGAAGGGCAAGCTTCCACAGTCTCTCTCAACTGCACATGTGCAAACAGTTGCTATATATGAATATTAACTTGTGATTGCTTAGCAAGGATTCTTTTTTCCTGGGGACAGGGAAATCAGTGAAATGAACAAAAAAAAGATACTCATTTGACAAAATAAAGCTGCAGTTTTCATTGCAAAATTCTCAGAAGGTTCAAAATCATGTAGTTTACAATTTGGCATAGTGAATGGACATTAAAGGACCACTAAACACAGACTGACAATTTGGGTTGCTCTCAAAATATAAAAAGTCAAAACTTTGAGACAAGTGTATTTTTATAAACCATTTGGTCCGTTTTCCAGCCTCTAAGTAAAATCTAAACTAAAAATGAAGTGTTCAAATCTGTACAGGCTTTTCTAAACGCTACAAGGCTGTTTGTTACATTCTTATTTGTTACAAATGTCTAATAGGCATGGCAAAATAAAGTTCCAACCATTAAAAAGTATACATTATGTACAATTCCCTTTTTGAAATTTAATAGGGGTATGTTAAAAAAAACTTTAAATATCAGACAAAAAAAAGTTCAAAGCGCCGCATTTTTAAGTACTGAAAATGTTAGAAATTTTTATAGTGATAAAAATGCATGCTTTTAGCACCCATCAAAATAAAAATGGCATACAAATCAAGAAACATTACATCAACAAATCTTTTTAACACAGAAAGCCATATTTTTTTTTTTTAAAAAAAAATAAGTAACTAAGCAAGAATTAATGAATGATAATTTAAAAAAAAAAAGTCCTATTTTACAGGACAGAGGAATGATTTCATTACATGCTCCACAGTACCAGCAAGTCGACTACTGTGACAAGTTTAAAATCATTCCATTACTTTATTATAAACAAAATAAAACTATATATAAGACTGTTAAATGTTAGGGTTTTTATGTTGAACTAAATTTGACAGATCAAAAATAACCATAATGAAAGTTCTCAAAAGTTTCTAACATTTTATAAGTTATCTTTGCTTAAAAATGGTAAGGTCAGGACGGTTTAACAAAATATGATTTCAGAATAAAAATATAAAATGTACAATTTTCATGAAAAAAATTAAGCCGCAGTGCTAAGAAATTAGAAACATCTAAAATTACATTAAAAATCCTTGAAACATTTAAAGAGCTGTGTTGAGTCCAAAGTATAAGAGTCTAATATATTATGCACGCAATGTGAACAAAATTTATTTTCTTGCACGCGTGCTTGCTCTGGTTTTCTTCACAGCTTCAGTTGCTGTCTCTTTTACACTTTTAGCTTCTGATGATTTGGACTTCCCTTTCTCAGATGCATTAGTAGCTGCCTCTGGAGAGAAAAAAGAAAAAAAAAAAAAAAAGATTTAAATAGGTAAGCAAATTGAAAACAAACTTCAGAAAAGTAATTAGACTATAAATATTTAAAGGGACAAAAATTCTCTTTAATGATTGAGATAAAGCATACAATTTAAAAAACAACTTTTCTTATTTACTTCTAATAGCTAATCTGCTTCATTCTCATGTAATCCTTTGTTTAAGGGGCATGAATGCACTACTGGGAGCTAATTGAAAACTATTGACAGGAGGCATATATGTAAAGCCAGCAGCTTATGAGCCTACCTAGGAATACTTTTCATTAAGACTAAAAAAAACAATTTAGACAAAAAGAAATACTTTGTAAAGTTATTTAAAATAGCATGCTCTATCAGTCACTAAAGAAAAGTGTTATGTCCATTTAATAATTTTATGACGCCAACAAATAGAGTAAATTATAGCTACAATTACCAGTCTTGCTTTTCTTTATTGGCGACTTCTCAGCTTTCTCCTCTTGCAGTGTATTGTTCCTAGTATTTCGCCCTTTACGAACAGTTTCAGATTCTAAAGCATCTTCAGCAGCAAATTTTCTTTTTGCACCCCTTCTTGATTTATTAGTTTCATCTGTCTGATCATTTTTTAAGACTGAAATTTGTTTACTGTTCTTGGAAAGTTCAACTGTTAATTTATCAGTTGTTTCAACCAGAATTTGGGATCGACTTGTTCTAGTGTTCTTATTAGACAGAGACTCTTCTGTATGCACAGCAACCTGGCTTTCATTTTTGTTCGTTGCTCTTCTCCATCGTCTTGAATTAGGCAAGTTTACATTTATGGATTCAGTAGGTACATCAACTGAAAGCTTAACACTGGTAGAATTTAGATTCCGTTTTCCAGTATTTCTCTTGCTTGGAGTTTCGTCAACATTTGATTTAACAGTTTCTGTTTCTCTCTCATTACCATCATCATTTCTGACAGTTGTACTGTGGCCTAAATGTTTTTGGGTTTCTGCTCCTTTTTTATTCCCTCTCTTACGATCAGAAACAGTTTGTTTTTCAACAGAAAGTTCTATTATAGAATCATTTTGCACTGAAATTGTATTCTCATTCTTTCCTCGACGAGCTCTTTTGACTACAACAGTGCTCTCTTGAACTGTCAATAGAGGGTGCCATTGTACAGATTTTACCATAGATGACTTTTTAAAAAGATCTAGTTCTTGGTCAACTGGTACAATACTACTTAACGAAAAGTCTGTGGGTTGTAATTTGCTTCTACCTCTGGCAGGTTTTTCTGCATTGATATTCTCTACTTGTAACACACGTTTTTTGCCACGTGTTGAAGATTCCACTTTTTCAGTAACAGTTCTGTTTTCAGCCTGATCAGCTTCTGTAAGCATATTCTTTACCTGATGTAAAGCCCTCCCACGTGTGGACCTTTTAGACACCACTTCTGTAACTTCTAGGTTTTTATCCAGACTAATTTCTGAGGAGAGATTCTGTCCTTGTGTTGTGACTTTACCACGGGTGGACCTTTTCTCTTGTACCGCCACTACAGGAACATCTGCAGTTTCAGCATTTTCAACAGGGTCTTCTGTTCCTTCTTTCTGATTTTTTCTTTTTCCTCTCTGTGGTTTTATCACTGGAATACTAGTCTCTAGAGCAACTATATCTTGAGCTGCTTTCTCAGATGGTTTTTCAGTCTTGCTTTTGTCATTTATAACTTCAGCAGTGGAGACATTTCGGGCAAGACGACCTCTTCTAACTGGTTGTAAAACTTCAGATACAATTTCTTGTGAAACTGGATTCTCTCTTTCAGGAGTAAGAGCTTGTTTTTGGACAGGCTCATTTCCAGTATTTTTACTTTGCCTTCCACGGAGTTTCTTTAATGGTGCTTCCATCACAGTTACTGGTGCTCTCTCTCTCTGCCTCCTAGTAGACCTTGGACCTTTTACAGATACTTCAACAATTGCAGGCACATTTTCATTTTGCTTTACATTTTCCACTGCATCGCTAAAAGGTTCTTCAGCTTCTGAAATGCTTGCATTCAGTCCTATTAAATATATATTTAAATAAATTAAAAAAAGTAAACATTGCAAAAGAAATAAAGGTTCACACACTATGGAACATAAACACATTACATAAATGTGTTTAAAATGTTAAAAAAAAAAAAAAAAAAAAAAAAAACCCAACCAATTTACATTAGTTTAAAACTAAAAGGCCCTTTACTCCGAGTAGTAAGAAACTAGAGTATAAAAGTAACTAGACTTTTTACTATCCCTTTTCATTAATCGTATATATAAATGTATTTATAAATGTATGTTTCTGTGTATTATAGCTACAGCAGTTTAAGTGATGGTAAATCCAAGAGTAACAAACGCTAGGATTTACCATCACTGAAGTCAAGTGGAGTTTGTGATCAAATATAAAAAAAGGGTGCTAAACAATCCTTTCTGTAAAAAAAGGGGGCTTAATTCACCCTTTCTGTGCCGTTGCAGAGTGCTAAACTTAGAGGCTCCGGCCACCCACGGCACATCGATCTTCTACCAATGAGGTGCCGCTTGCACCTCTAAACCAATAGTCGCGCATGCATACAGAAACCTGTCAGTTGATACACAACAATTGGTTCAGAGGTGCAAAAGTCACCTCATTGAAGGAGATCGATGTGCCATGGGCGACCAGAGCCGGTGAGTTTAGCACCCTTGTTTACATGTTTGATCACTTAGACTCCACTTGGATTTTTAGTAATGTAAATCCTAGAGTTTGTTATATGCTTGGATTTACAATCACTTAAAACTTAGCTGGACTTTTACGTAAAAATAGGTTTTCAGATGCTTGTAACCTTGGCTTGAATAACCAAATTTCTTAGAAACTCAGCAATTTTGTAGGTCCCCTAAGTGATTAGAAAGACAATTTGAGGTCAGTTGGTTCAGTATTTTATGGCGTTTTATAATGGGACATTTCAGTCAAAATTTAACTGCACATAGATGAATTACGTCTTTGAATAGAAGGATTAGCAATATACATGTAATGGCAAAAATGCTTCTAGTAAAAGTTATCACTGTTTTAGTGTTATTTTTTTTTGTCTGCACGCACATGTGAAGCATAGCTAGATATTCTCAGTGCACCAGCATTTAAAATGCTGCAGCTGCTAAGAGCACCAGTGTGGTATCATGTGAGCAATTACATTGTCATTACCAGATACTACAAACACCTTAGGCTCTGAGCACGTGCTGTTTGAAATGCTGGAATGTTCCTTTAAAACATAAATCAGGCTTACCTGATAATTTAATTTCCATCGAGGGGAGGAGAGTCCACTGCTTGCTTCATTACTTGTGGGAACTAAGAACCTGGCCACCGGGAGGCGGCAAAGACACCCCAGCCAAAGGCTTAAATACCTCCCCCCACTTCCCTTCGGGGTAGCTTGCAATTGAGTCTGGATGCCATGAGATCTGAGACAAATCTCTGCAAACACCTCTGGGTGAAGAGACCATTCCCCGGATGGAAGGATTGTCTGCTGAGAAAGTCCGCTTTCCAGTTGTCCACACCTGGAATGTGAATCGCTGAGAGTGAGAAGTCATGGGACTCCGCCCACTTCAGAATCCGAGACACCTCCCTCATCGCGAGGAAGCTCCTCGTACCCCCGATGGTTGATGTAAGCCACTGAGGAATCTGATAGTTTCAAACATGTAGACATCTCCCCAGATTAAACAGAACCCCAGAGAGCAGGTCGCCCTCTTCTAGAGAATAAAAAACACCTGTTCCAACAACCTGCACACAGGACAACCAACCTCCAGAGAGGAAAACCTCACCCCCATATGGAGGACCACTACCCCACCGAAGGGGAGAAAACGGAAAACAGAATTTATGCTTACCTGATAAATTACTTTCTCCAACGGTGTGTCCGGTCCACGGCGTCATCCTTACTTGTGGGATATTCTCTTCCCCAACAGGAAATGGCAAAGAGTCCCAGCAAAGCTGGTCACATGATCCCTCCTAGGCTCCGCCCACCCCAGTCATTCGACCGACGGACAGGAGGAAATATATATAGGAGAAACCATATGGTACCGT